>NW_028274807.1:41858924-42161955 GCF_037043125.1 Eumetopias jubatus
TTTCTTATTTCATGTTTTTTGCTAATAGCCATTCTGACATGTGTGAAATGATATAACATTGTGGTTTTGATTTGCATTTCCCTGATGACTAGTGAAGTTAATTTTTCCCGTACCTGTTGGCCATTTAGATTTCTTCTTTGAATAAACATCTATTCAGTTCCTCTGGCATTGTTTAATCAGGTTATTTGGGGTATTTGCTATTGAATTGTATAAGTTCTTTATGTATATTGGATATTAACCTCCTGTCAGTTGGTTTACAGTTACTGTCTCCCATTCCATAGAATGCCATCTTCATTTTGTTGTTCCTTTTACTCTGCAGAATCTTTTTAGTTTGATGTAGTCCCACTTACTGATTTTTACTTTTGTTACTTTGCTAAGACCAATGTCAAGAAGCTTTTTCCCTTCTAGGGCGCCTGGGTGGCTCAGTTGGTTAAGCAACTGCCTTCCACTCAGGTCATGATCCTGGAGTCCCGGGATCGAGTCCCACATCCAGCTCCCTGCTCAGCAGGGAGTCTGCTTCTCCCTCTGACCCTCTTCCCTCTCGTGCTCTCTATCTCTCATTCTCTCTCTCTCAAATAAATAAATAAAATCTTAAAAAAAAGAACAAAGGTTCAGTTTCATTCTTCTGCATGTGATTATCCAGTTTTCCCAACACCATTTATTAAAGAGAATATCCTTTCCTCATTGAGTATTCTTGGCTCTCTTGTCAAATGTTAGTTGATGGTATATGTGAGGGTTTATTTCTGGGCTCCCAATTCTGTTCCATTGGCCTACAGATCTATTTTTATGCCAGCACCATACCATTTTTATTACTATAGCTTTGCAATATACTTTGAAATCGGGTAGTGTAATGCCTCCAGCTTTGTTCTTCTTTCTCATGATTACTTTGGTTTCTTGGACCTTTTGGTGATTCCATACAAATTTTAGGGTTTGAGTGGTATAGACATTTTAGCAATATTAATTCTTCTGATCAATGAACACAGGATATCTTTCCATTTATTTGTGCCTTCTTCAATTTCTTTCATCAGTCTTATACTTTTCAGTGTACAGATCTTTAATCTCTTTGATTAAATTTATTCTAAAATATTTCATTGTTTTGACTCCATTGTGATTAAGATTGTCTTATTTCTTTTTCAGATATTTCAACGTAAGTGTGTAAAAATGAAATTGATTTCTGCATGCTGATTTTATATCCTACAACTTTACTGAATTTGCTCATTAGTTTTAATAGTTTTTTGGTAATGCCTTTAGAATTTTCTCAATATAAGATCATATCATTCATAAACAGACAATTATACTTCTTCCTTACTAATCTGTATGCTATTTGTTTCTTTTTCTTCCTTGATTTCTTTAGCTAGGACTTCCAGTACTGTGCTAAATAGAAGCGCCTTGTCATGTTTTTGATTTTAGAGGGAAAGTTTTCAATTTTTCATATGATATCAGCTGGGAGTTCATCATGTATAACCTTTATTATGCTGAGGTACATTCTTTCTATATCTAATTTGTTGAGAGTTTTTAATCAAGAAAGGATGTTGTATTTTGTCAAACACTTTTTCTCCAATCATTGAGATTATCATATGATTTTTATCTTTTATTTTACCAATATAATGTATCACACTTATTGATTTATGTATGTTGAACCATCCATGCATCACACAGATAAGTTGCACTTGATTTTCCTGTATGATCCTTTTAATATGCTGTTGAATTTGTCTTCCTGATATTTTATTGAGAATTTTTGCATATATATATCTATATTCATCAAGGATATTGGCCTGTAGTTTTATTTTCTTGTATGGCCTTTATTTGGCTTCAGTATCAGTATAAAGCTGGCTTTATAAGTGAATTTGAGAGTATCCCCTCCTCTTCAATTTTTTGTAAGACTTTGAGAAAGATTGGTATTCATTCTTTAAATGTTTGCTAGAATTGAGCAGGGAAACCCTCTGGTCCCAGGTTTTTATTTATTGGAACTTTTTTGATTAGTGATCCAGTCTCCCTACTCTTTATTAGTCTATTCAGATTTTCTATTTCTTCATGATTCAGACTTGATAGGTTGTAGGTTTCTAGGAATTTATCCATGTCTTCTAGGTAATCCAATTTGTTTATGTATAATTGTTCACAGTAATCTCTTACTACTGAAACTTCTCTGCTGGATTCCTGAGCTTCCACAAGAGCTCTCTCTGGTCTGTAAGTGATTTTCTAAGAGTGATCTCCAGGAGCTCTCAACATGTGGCCAAGAGAAACTGGAGCTGGTTCATAGGTCACCAGAGAGTCCTTTGCTGGGACTAAGATCTATATGTTTATTACCTGATGCCCAGGTGGGTGAGACTCCTCCTAGGCCACTTGGCATTTAGTGCTGAATCCCACAGCTCCTACAAGGCATTTTTGTATGTGGATGAATGCCAAATTGCTATTGTTGAGAAGAGATGTCTTATTTGGCCATCTTGTTTATATTACTCCTGCAAAATATTATTTTTAAATAATGTGTTCATTAATTTACAAACAATATTTTCACTAGACAAAGGTTGTTAACCCCTCAGATTTCCTAAACCTAGGTTAAGCCAAGTATTAAGTGCTTTTCTATATGTTATTGAAGATGAGTTTTATAATTATGTGAATTCAATGATAATATCCAATTTTACATAAGAGAAAACAGTGCTTTCAGAGAAGTTAACTAACTTATTTCAAGCAGTTCTTTAGAAGTGGAAATTCAAAAAATGAAAGCACAAGGAGAAGAAAATCAGTACCTCTGTTCCTGTAACCAAGGAAGAAATGAACATACATTATTTGAATATCCCAAATAATGTGTTCATTCCATCTTCTATACCAGGGCCTTGATGATAAAATATTAAAAATTTTTAACTTTTTTTTTCTGAGTAGGTAAAACATATCAAAGTGGTGAAATAAACTCTAGAGAGCAAAAGTCAGTTCAATTTATTCAAAAAATAATTAAAAGATTAACAGAGCATCTATTTCCCTCAGGTTGGCATGATTTCATCTCTGCTTTTTATTTCTATTCTCATCCTGATGATCAATCATGTTATGCACAGCAACCTGTCAAAATGTGCTATATTAGCAAATGTGGAATGCTTTGCTCATCTTTCCCTCAAAGCCCACACATTTTAATAGGACAAGTGAACTCAAATTGGTATTTGGAAACTAAATCAAGATCATCTTGCTTTGATAGTCTTTATGATTTTTTTTTATTGGTTAAGAAGTGTTTGGTAATCATGGCAAATGCTTTATTAAATCAAAAATTTTTAGCATTCTCTATAGAAAGATATGTTACTATTTAAACCAAAATAGGGGGAAAATGTACATTTTTTATTATGTAAATCCTTTAATGACTCACAGTATTCTGCAATAAACAACTGGTATAAACTCCTCCTTAGTCAGGAAGATATAGTTTTCTTCATTTGACATCTCTTCTATCTACAGTTAAACACTTTTAGGTTAATTCCTTTTATATTAATAATTTATTTTACTTCTTCAAAGATTAGTGACTTTTGTCAACTAATGAAAGAATGGCACAAACTCCCAAAGTGACAATATTTTAATTAGACATCCAAAAGGAATAACACCAAAATATTTTTAAATCACTTTGAGTATCTAGTAAGATTAAGTATCTGTTAAGCTACTTTTTCTCTTTAAAATTTTTTTATTGAGGTTAAATTGACATAAAACATTATATTAGTTTCAGGTGTACAGCATAGTGATTCAACGTTTGTATATATTGCAAAATCTTCGCCACAATAAGTCTAGTTAACATCCATTACCATAGCTATTTTGTATTTTTTTATCCTCTTTCTTAGCAACTTTCAAATATTCAACATAGTATTATTAACTATAGTCACTGTGCTGTACGTTACATCATCATGACTTACTTATTTTATATCTGGAAGTTTCTAGCTTTTGATCCCCTTTACCTATTTCATCAATCCCCTACCCCCTACCTCTGGCATCCTCCAATCCACTCTCTGTATCTATGAGTTTGATTTGTTGTTGTTGTTGTTATTGTAATTCCACAGATAAGTGAAATCATACAATATTTGTATGTTAGGCTATTTATAGCAATTATGCTGCATCCTGCTATAAGTAACCAGAGACCTAACCAAATATTGCTTAAAAAGTAAGATTTATTCTTTCATATAATTTTTCATATAATTTCATATAGTAAGATTTATTAGTTCATATTACAGAATTTCCAGAGAAAGTGTGGCTTCGGAATGGCAAATTTAGAAACTCAGTGTGTTTTCCTTCAAAATCATAAGATGGCTGCAGAAATTTTAGGCATCATCATTTTACTCAGCAACATAAAAAGGCACAAAACTTATTCCTTTTTTAAGATTGAGAAAACTTTCTGGGAAATGCCTCAACAGATGCCTCCTTACTTTGTATTCACCAAGTCTGCATCACATGCTCGTACCTGAGTCAATCAATGTCAAGGGGAATGGATCTTTTATGAGTGGTTTACATTTTATTTGTTCACTGGTCAAGTCAATGCCAATATGTGAATTAAATCTATTTTCTTTTATCATAAAATAAAGAAAATGGATGTCAGGTTGGTTTTTGATAGAAAAATAATGGCTGTCAATACCTTGTCATGCTAAAATCTCTAATGCATTTTCTTATGTTTTGTGTAATATGTATTATCAAAATACAAACAAGAATGTATTGGTTCTGTTAATTTCACAAAGGCAATTAATTTGCCCCTTTTGGGTGTTATTCTGTTATGTGATATCTGATATCATGTATAAATATATATGGGCATATATAGAAAATAAATAAAAAAATAAAAAATATGTATATACATATAAGCAAATATAGAAAATAATTAGAAACTTGGAAATAAGGTAGAGAATGAAGTGCTAAAATGTGGGTTTTATTTTTTAAGGTGAATAAAACAGTCAGCATAAAACAAAGAAAAACAATATAGTAATGGCACTACCAGAAAAGAGAGATTAACGGAGCTTAGACTATAGTGGAAGCCTTTGTAGATGTGGACACTGAACCCAGTAGTGAAGATTAGGTAGATTTCAAATTGAGGAACTAAAGAAGTAAAGTGTTAGGAGTGATGGAAACAGAAAAAAAACAGGTATTCGGAAACAGGGATGAGTTAAGTAGATGGAATCTGGTTCTAGGGTAGTGGAGAATTGAGGGCTTATAGATCCTCTATGATAAGTCTAAGTGCAAGACACAGTTTTTTAAAGCTCACCCTTTCATACTGCTGTTTCTGCAAATCAAACAAAAGGTACCTATGGAAAGGTGACTGTGGGAAACCAAAAAAAGCTCTTAATTTTGTTCCAATGACAGAGTCATGGTTTTATTTACTCACGCTGGCTTTGAGTAAGCTACTTAACTCAGTTGTAAAATGGGAATAATTTTCACTCCTATTGCTCAGAATTGTGATAATGCAATAAGCAAAAGCATCTGAAAACATCTTGCATAAATCTTCAACTATTAATAGGTGGTTAATATATACTAGTATGTATTAGTAATAATACTACTAGTTACTTCCTGTGATGCCTATATAGATAGATCAATAGACAGAAAGATGTGATCTTACCAATAGCTCTAGGTAAACACTTGAATATTTCTTGACACATGGAGTTAATGTATTAACAATATTGACACTCAAAGGAGTTAACTGTCTCAAATTGAAAATTAAATTACAAATTGAGCAAAAATCTTTGCAATAAGAAATCTCTATGTTATTGTGACTTGTAAGAGTGACCATTCTGGGATAACTTGAGAGTTTTCATCAAATCCTAATGTATCTGTTATGAAAACGTGTGGACTAACACCATTTTTTAATTTGTAGTTATCAGTACAAAAAAAAATAATATTTTGTAAAGTCACAATTGTATGCAAGTGTTTGAAGCTAAGAAACTATTTATTATTGTAATGAATTTAATTCTTATGGGTTCTTTGGGAAGTAGTCCCTGCTGAAATTTCATTTAAAGGATTAATTTAAGAATGGTTGAAAATAAAGAGCAGATGACTCATTTGAAAAGAATCCACCAAAAGATCAATGTGTGCCATGACACTTTACGTCTGAACTTAATAGCACTGCACAGTCTTAAAAAGAGCTGAATCGAGGGCAAGTCTTTACACGACTGCATGTTATTAACTCATACCTGATAATAAACAAGCAGCCCCATCTGTTGTGTGGTGATGTGTTCTCTCCAGACCTCACAGATTCATGTTGTACATGTCAGTGTTCAAGTGTAAATCAGAGAGGGCCACCCAAATGCTTTGGAAACGGAAGAGTTGTTTAAACTAAAGAAAAGTGCATCCAACATCACAGTCTGTGTGGATTACTTTTAAGTTTATTGCATTGCGTGGCATTACCTCACCAGATAAAACTTTGCATTGTTCTAGGTTCAGGTTGCATATTTAAATTCAGGTGTTTTGCGCTCCCCCTCCACACTTCACGTGTTTCAGTTTTATTTACGCATGTGTTAAGTGACTTAAAAACTCTATAATATATTATAATATATAATATCTATATTATATAATATAATATATAACATATAATCCTCAACTAAAATGCCAACTGACTGTCAAATATCTATGGGCTTTGCCTGAGAACAACTACAAAATCATTTCTTAATTTTTCGTTCTCTTTTTTCTACAACATAAGTAAATTAACATGATTTTCTAGGTAGAAACAGTGACTATATATTATTTATAATAAAACAAAAGTTAATCCTTATCCTTATCAGAAAAATAAAAGTAGCTAGAGTCAAAAGGCTAAATTATCATGTTGTTCATTTCCCTAAACAGAGATCTGTTGGTCTATAGAGCATACCTTATTATTTCTACTCAAGTACTTTTATGTGTCTGTTGCGGCATGTTTTAAAATAAAAATTGATTTTAAATTTTTTTCTTTATTCATGAAGTATTTATTGGGAATTTATTAAGTATTAGGTAAGCTAAGCTGTAGACATACAGTAAATCCTAAATAATAAATACTCCCTCTATTTATAGAGGAAATAGACTATTTAGTTTGGGAAATGAACAAATACCATTAATTGGGCATCTATTGATTTGTGAGAAAAAAAAGTATATTCAGAGAAACTGCGATATATACACATATAAAATCTTTCTTTTCACTTTTTTTTTTTTAGCTCAGTGTTTATCAGTGTTCATAAAGATGGGAACTACCGGGTGAGTTTTAGACAACACATTAGTTCATGAAGGGAAAGAGGAAAAAGTTGTAAGAAACAATTTAATTGAAGGAAATGACTTCTTGGCAGTGAAAGTCTGCATATTGGTCTTTACTCCAATATGAAATTGCTCCAAAATGTCTGGGTTTTTTCCCTTTATTTTGTTAGTCATAAGGTCCACTAAATATAGTAATCTGGATGAACAGATATCTTGTTTTAAATCAGAAATACTCCTGGGATAATTAGTAATGCCATTAGGGTAAAAAATAACTAAGCCACATTGCTTTTTTTACTGTAATTTGACATAAACGACATAAAAAAAAAATGGAACATGTTGGTAGAAGGAGAGGCAGATAATTTGGGAATGGTGTAAATTTTGCCAAGAATGGGTCAGCCCAGAGTTGTAGTCCTTCAGGGTGGTTTAGAGCTTATGAGGTCTGTGAGAAAGCGGAGGAAAAGCAGAGCTGGAAAGGGGAAGAGGCTATCACCAATGGAATCAAAACAAACTGGCCAGCAAAGGAACAGGCCATTTTTCCCTCAAATCCCTTCTCCAGAGACTGAGGAGTAATAGGCACATACTGTCAGCCAAATAACAGGTTAAAGCAGCTATCTGTGGGCTTGCTTGGGAAACACTAACATTTAACCTAGTTTATACATAAAAATATGTTCTTAGTCCCAAACAACTGACTCATAACTGCACTTCTGGAATACAATCCATTCATAAATTGTGGTCTTCTCCTATAATTACATTCAGACAAAAATCCTGTGACTCATAAACAAATTAAACAAATAATTTCCTTCCCAAACATCTGTTAGTATGAATCGCAATCTTGTATACCAGCCACAAGATGCCTTATAATAACATGTGTGGTACAACCTTAGCGTATGAATAACATGAAGTCATGAGTTCTTATGGACCTGATTAGCCATGATTAACCATTTATTCATACTCTTTCCCAAAAATTTTAGTCCAGACTTTTGAGGGCAGTAGATGGTAACTTCACTTTTTCTTGGACAATCTGCAGGAAATATTATTTTTGAAGATAATAAACTCTGGGACTATAATGACCTTATCTTTCATTTTATAATATTCCCCCAAATCCACTTACATTTTTATAGTTTAAATTAATTAAATCCATTTGACATCAGTGTAAGTAGTGACTTTACTGCAGAGAATAAATCCAATAACTACTTATTTTCACAGACTTCAGAGGTAGTTCGTTCCAGATAACACAGATATAAAGTAAATAAAGGATGTCATTCGCCCAAATGTTTAACTAAATTAATAAGGAGTCAGCTCTCTAGAATTATTTGCCAAAGCCAACATTTTAAAGTGATAATGAGAAAAGAAACAGATGTTATATCATATGATAATAATACTTGTTAATATTCAGTGCTTATAATATTCTGGATCTGTTCTGTGGCTTTTGGAAATATATCACTTAATTCTAAGAAAAATCTATAAGATAGTTACCAGATTTATGACACTCTTAAAGTGAAGGAAATGAAGGAGAAAAAGATTAAGCATCTTGTTCAAGATTACATAGCCAAGTGGCTCAAATTTATACATATAGAGTATATTTACACCATTAATGTGAGTAAAAGAAATATTTTGTGCAACTGTTAAAAAATTGGATGCTACACCAAAGCATACATTAGGCAATTTAGAAGCTTTTTGAGGAATTTAAGATTTTCCTTTTTACTTTATATCCAGGAGCTTCTAAGTTCAAAAGCTATATTATAGAGATTATTTTTCTACATTTTTATTTTTAAGAGACTGTTATGTCAAATAAAAACTTATTTGGGTCTCTTCAATAAAATGCACTTTTGCAGATTCTGTAGGAATTCAGGGAGGGATGGAGGGAGACCTGGTGAAAGAAAATTAATTTGAGTTGTTTCATAATAGACATGTCTTCTCAATGCCACACCCACTCAGGAAATTAACAAATGTCTGTAATACAGTGTAGTAGATTATAATTTTCACAAAACTATGTGTAAATAAAGTGAGCAACCAAAGGCAGTAAAAGCACATGCACATATCACTCCAGAGGTAAGAGGCCTTGAAAGATGAATATATTTAGCTAGTTAAGACATAGACATGCTAATCTACAAATTGCATTTAGTGTGTAGAACTTTCCTTAGCCTATCCAATATAAACATTAAAACATATAGAGGAAAAGTAAAGAGTAAGATTTTCAAAAAGGTACTTGGGGTCTCTACCAGGTATCAATCACCTCGAAAGTACTGACAACCAGTCATTCCTTCTGTCTCATGAATCTCGGATTGGCAATTTGGGGTTAGCTGGGCAGTTTTGCTGCTCATGGTGGGGATCACTCATCCACTGCCGTCATCTAGAGATCTGACTAGAGCTGGGTAGCCTCACACAAACGTCTGATGTTTGGTGCCGGCTGGTGCCAGCTATTGGCTGGGCTGCCTCGATTCTCCTCCATGTGTTGCTCTCCTCCACCACTAGCTAGATTAGACTTCTTTAAATGATGGAGAGAGCTCCAAGAGGGTGAAAGCAGAAGCTGAAGGTTTCTTAAAGCCAAGCCTCAGAAGGTGTATGGTGTCAATTCTGTAGTATTCTGTGGGTCAAGGTCAACTCAGATAACAGAGTTGAGGAAGTAGATGCCACCTCTTGATGGGAGCAAAACTGCATCACCAAGACGCCTGGAAACAGAGATGGAAAAATGCATGATCACAATCTACTACAGGGCCATTAAGTGTTTTAGGTAATTTCTGAATTTTTCCAACAACATATAAACATGCTGCTAAATTCTTCTGTCTTTCAAAAGAAAAAGCTTTTTCTTAACTCCACTTCCCACTGAGATAGTTCATCATTTCTTTTGTTTTCCTTTGTAAAAAATTTTCAAAGAGGAGTCTTTCTTCACGGGTTGATTTCTTTCCTCCCATTCACTGTTAAACCCAATCCAGTCAGGCTTCACTCCTCACCACTCCACCAAAACCATTCTGGTCAAATCCATCAACAAACTCCATGTTGTTAAATCCAGTTGTTAGTTCTTAGCCTTCCTCTTCTTTAACCTCTCATCAGCATTTCACGTAATTCAACACTCCCTCCTTCCTGTTCACTTGCTTCTTAGGATACCATACTGGTGCCCATGCTGACATCCTGATGTGGGTAGCACAATTGAGGAACTGCCTGCCCCAGTACTCTTGGATCCACTCCTGTGTGTTTTGACTTCATGCTTCGAATTGTCTGCTCCCAGCTAATGGCTGAGCACAGCATCAGCACTAACATATCATCCAGGAGTTACAGTCCTCCTCCTATGCGGCTTCAGCTTTAGGACTTGCTATCACCCGGCTGAAACATTCTTAGAACTGCACTGCAATCTGAAACTCCTCTCCCCAATTTTCCTTCCTCCCACTCTTTTTTCACACTGCTCAGACCTCCATCAAGAAGAAAAGTTCTCTTCACTTCCTTTGGCTGCCTGCCTCTTTTTTTTCTTTATTTTTTTTTCCTACTAAAACTCACTTGTATATCTAATCTTATCTTGGTATCTGCTTCTCTGTGGACCCGAATTAACACACACTGTATTGATTTTACCCAAACCTCACTGGTTACTCCTTCTCAGCATACTTTGATGATACCTCTTCTTTTGTACTATATTCTGAATGTTGGAACACCCCAGCACTCAGTTTTTGGTCCCATGCCCTTCACAATCTACACTCATCCCTAATGATCTCATTTAGACCCATGACTTTAAACACCATTTCTGTATCAATAACTCTCAAATATTTATCCACAGTCCAGAATTCACACAACTCTGTAGAATATCCACTACCACCCTACTTGAGGTTTCTACTTGGGCTTATAATAAATATTTCATTCTCAACATATCCAAAGGTAAAGTCCTGACCAACCCCATCATGAAACAAACAAAAAACAAAAGTGACTTCCCTCATATCCTTCCCCATATCAGTTCAACCCTCAGACTCAAAAACTTGAAGTCATTCTCTTCTGTTTTTTGTGGTTTTTTTTCCTCTGTCTCATAGTCCATACCCAATCCATTACTAAGTTCTGTTGGCTATATTTTTGAAACAGTTTAAAACTCTTTCAAAGGTGCAGCTTTCCTCTGGTGCCATCCTGAACTGAGGCAGACAGTCTTGGTTAGATTATATCTTGGTAAAATTACTACAGTAGCCTTCTAGCTGATCTTCCTGATTCTAGAGTTGCTTAATTGTAGTCTATTCTCATTACAGTAGCCAGAGTAAGCATCTAAAAACTGAAATCAGATGATGCCCCTCCTCAAAAACCTGCATTGGCTTCCCGTTTCACTCAGAGGAACAGAGTCCTTAGAACAGTCTTCTAGTCCCACAGTCTGAGGTCTCCTTACCCATCTGCACTTGCCCCCTCCTTTCACTCCCAGTTTTAACACCCCAGCTTTACTGACATTGCTCTTTTCAGAACATACCAAGCCTTCTCTACCTTAAGGTCTTTGCTTTGGCCATTACACCTGCCTGAAATGGTCTCCAGTGTTCCACGGGAATGGAATGCCCAATCATCTGTGTGGCTAACTCTCTTCAAGACTTTGTTCCAACTCCATCTTCTCACAAGTAGTGACCTGACCACCATATTTAACATTGAAATCTACCTCTAATAACTACTCATCAGCAGGATATTTCCCATTCTCTTTAACTTGCGTGACTTTGAGTTTTTTTTTTCATAACCTTAATCACCTTCGTACATATTGTATATAGAATAATTTATTAATTATTGTCTTTCGTTACCTGTTCCTTCCTCCAAAAATATAGGTTATCTGCATAGAATTTCATTTATTTTGTTCACTGATGTATATCAAGTTTATGAGCATTGCCTAGCACATAGTTTAGTAAATATTGAACAATAAATGGTTATTCATTATATAAATAATTTATGGTCATACATGGCATATATATGGTAGCTTGTCACTGCTAAAACAAACATTTCAAGGAGTCTTTGTCAAAGATAATTTTCTCAGCTCAATACTATGTCTTTCTCAAATAATCATTTTAGTTAAATGCCAGTGCCAATAGTATGCAGTGTTAACTAATTAGAGCCTAATACAAATTATTACGTTAACAATTTCCTCAGTAATGCTAGAAATTTAAAACTCTTGAACTTCTTCTTTACATCCTTTCTATTTCTTTTTATTTATTTTCATGATGTGTTTTAGATCAGTTATGTTCAGTCACTTTGCATTCAAATATTTACCAACAGGTTTATCCTTCCTCTTCAATATCCTTTATTCTTCCTTAGTATAGTCATATGATGGAATATAAGGTAACAATGAGAAGGAACAAACTATAGGTTCTCTTACAACATGAATGAACCTCCAAACAAAATGTTGATCATAAGAAACCTAACACAAAAGAGAATCTACTGTATGTTTCCATTTACATAAAGTTAAAGAGCAAACTAAATGAAACTATGTGTTAGAAGTCAGGAAAGTGGTTGCCCTGGGCACAGGTGGGAAGGGTTGTTACTGGAGCAGAACATAGGGAGCTTTTGAGGTTATGTGTAAGTTCTGAGTTCTAGGCTAGAACCTCTTCTTTTGTACTATATTCCGTTCTGTTCTAAGTTCTAAGGCTGAGTTCACCTTAAAACATTTATCAAACTCTACATTTATGATTTTACAACCTTTCTGTAAGTATACTTCAACAAAAAGTTCCTATTAAAAGAAGTCAGATGAAATTGTTACGTCCAACATTTCTACTTATAAATTCTTGTTCTCACAGGGCACAGATGCTAATATTGTCCTTACAAAATTATTGTGAGGAACTATTAAGACAATGCCTATCAAACACTTTAAAAATGATAAGCATTATTATTACAACATAGTCTTATATATAACAAGCTAATAACTAATTAGGAAAAAATAAATTTTTAACTTGCTTTAATAGGCTAAATTCTCTAGGAAAGTTTCAAATATTAAAATGAATTATACTCTAAATGTATGAATACAATCATAAAATAAACCAAGGGAACAAATTAAAGATAGTCTAACTTCAAAATACATTAAAAATACTGCACAATACCTAATGCTTACACATTTAGGAAATGACTATATTCTCAGTTTCTACTTACAAATGAAAGATAAAATACTTACAGCTAAAGAAATTAACTTACTATAGGTAAAAATGTTTAAAAAGTAGGTGTGTATCTGTTAAAATTTTCACATTGTGTGTTTTTTTTAAAGATTTATTTGTTTATTTATTTCAGAGAGAGAGAGAGAGCATGAGTAGGGGGAGGAGCAGAAGGAGAGGGAGAAAATCTCAAGCAGACTCCCCACTGACCTAGGTGCCCACTGTGGGGCTCAATCTCAAAAACTTGAGATCATGACCTGAGCCGAAATCAAGAGTCGGACACTTAACCAACGGAGCCACCCAAGCACTCCTCGAATTGTGTTTTTATTAAAATATTGGCTTGAAGTTGAGGACTTTGTTTCATCTGCATAAAACCATATTAAATGCCTCAATAGTTATTCAGTGGCTATTCACTTAGGTTTATGATGGAGACGACCAGATTTACTTTGAATTAAAACAAAAAAAGTGAGGCAATCAATCTATATTTCCTGAGTTCCAATTATCTTATGCTGTGATTCAGATTTTAGTGGCACATTGAATGAGAAATTGAGACTCAGACCCTATGGTGATAATTACAACATTCCAATTACTGACTAACACATCAAATTATAAAAATTAAATACCCAAAACCAGTTTGGTATTTAATCCCCTCACCCACAACTAGAATATTAGGGCTGGAGATTCAAGGCAGGACTTAGAAGGGTGCTATTTGTGTGCTGATACTATCACCTCTTCTTCCAGAAGGAAGGAGTGAGGGGTGCCTTTTCCTCCCCTCAGCCTAATGAGAGGACTTTGAACAGGGTCTCCAGAGAGTGCAGTGCAAGCACACTGGTGTGTAACTCCTGCTGGAAAAATCTAAAGCAGCTTCATGCTCACATTATACAAATATGAGAGAGAGGATTCTAACAATGTGTATGTGTATGCATGTTTGTATCTATAAATTTTATTTATATGTGTCTTTTTAAATAATGGATCTGCTTTTTTTTTCAATGAGATAGCTAAAAACTGGTTGTTTTATTCTATAGGGGAGCAAACAGGAGAGGTGGTAGAGGGAGAGGGGAAAAAGGGGAAAATATAATTAGTGTTTTACAAATAGTCAATTTACTAATAAATAGTGAATAAAAAGAAAATAGTGAATAATTAAGAAGATAAAGCAAATGAACCCTGAAATTCACAGAGATGAGAAATCACACTGTGGAACCACTTTAAGTAGTCAAAAGAAATTATTTTTCTCAGAATCTTTCATTTGGAATTCTAATGCTATAATTAAAACAAGAGGAAGGTACTGGGGTCTACAATGGCCAACGGTGGTGTGGGAAATAATCCACAATGATCGACCCTGCAGAAGACTGAAGGACAGGGGCTGGTGAAACTACCTTTATTTAGTCCCACGCTTAGAAAAACCCAAGGGAAGAACTTTTGGATGCTTCGTTTTGAATATTAGCTAGGAAAAAAAAATATTCTATCACAGCAGGAGCTTGTGACAAGTGATGAGTGCATTTCAAATATTTAAAGGTTTTTGTTTTTTTAAATAAGAATAGTTTCATCTGAACTCCTCTATGGTAGAAATATCACATTATAGATACGTTATTTTTTTTTTACATTACAGATATTTTCTTTTAAATTACAAATACTTTTTCACTTGAATTCTGGCCTGTTGCAAGTAACACTGAACACATAGTTTTCTTAAAAGGAATGAATATAGGGGCACCTGGTGGCACAGTGAGTTAAGCCTCTGACTCTTGATTTCAGCTCTAGGCATGATCTCAGGATCCTGAGGTCAAACCCCTTGGAGAGCCAGCCTTGAGCCTGCACGCACCTCTGTTTAGTGCTCAGTGGGGACTCTGCTTGAGATTCTTTTCCTCTGCCTTTCCCTCTGCCCCTCCCTTTGCACATGCTCTCTCTCTCTCAAATAAATAAATAAATCTTTAAAAAAGATGAATGAATACATACATATCAATTATAAAAAGTGACCACATATTAAATGAGATTTTAAGATTTTTCAGAACATAGGGGCTAAAGAGTAACGACAACAATATTTAGGCTATTTTACATACACATTTATTTTAATCATAGAATTTGCACAATTTGCCATGCTGAAATTGGACTTAGACCCTCAGAATGTTTGATCAGGAGGGAACCTTAGACATTATAGTTGGAGGAAATACCTAGTTGTGTTTGATGTCTAATGTCATACAGTAAGTAGTAAGAAAACTTACGTTGTTTCTGAGATACTTCTGTCTACTTCAAGTGCAGAGAATAAAAAGAGAGAGAGAGAGACAACAATGATACCAACCTAGAAGAAAATGAGATTTCGCTGGAGTAGTTTTAAGAGTATCCTGGGAAGTTGAACTCCTTGTGTGAGAAGGTTAGCTCAGGAGATGTAGTGTGCTATGTATCTGCAAGAAGATATAATCATAGCAATACTTCCCTAGGGGTCAAAAATCAACCCATTCAGTTAGGATTGACAGATAAAATATAAGACACATAGTTACATTTAATTTCAGATAAGCAACATTTTCTTCTTTTAGGAGCAGTATATTTCATGCAATATTTGAGACATACACCAAAAAAAAAAAAATCTTTTGCTTTTTATCTGAAATCAAAATGTGTCTGGGTTTTCTATATTTTCATTTGGTAAATCTGGCAACCCTGTATTCAGGGTGTTTCCTGGAGAGCAGGCATGTAGTTGAATCTAAGCATAAAAGCAGACACCAAGTGTCTCTCAATGCTCCCTAGGAAAGGCGATGTCGTCAATGAGTGGGGGGATATGAAAGGATTTTTAAAGCTATAGTGACTCAAAATTATCTATGCCAATAATCTACAAACTTTAAAAAATATTCTTCATTTAACTCTGGAGTAAGAATATCTTTATGCTATTTTCCAGATATCTCTCAAGAATTCTGTGGGGAGGGAGGTTATAGAGCAATTTTCTGTTAAAATAATTATCTGCAGAATAATAATTATAAGACAATGATTTGAGCATTACAAAAAAAAAAGTCATGGCTTTCAATTTAAGACTAAATACTCTCACCACCATAATACATGCCTAGTTAGGTTAATGTAAAAGATTTTAAATCAATAATCTGTAGCATAACTTCAATTCTTGCACTTTTAAGCACAGAGGTTATAGTCTTTGTTATGTTGACTTTGTTGGGTACTTCATAGAGAACGTGAGATAGATTACTACGTTTGAGTAGTCCCAAAACAATGATTTCTAGTCATTTTCTCTGTCTCAACCCATGTAGCTGCTTCATTATAATATAAATTCATCTTAATTATTCGACTACTTACAAAGGTACAAATTGATGACAAGACAAAATAATAAATCAGTAATGTTCCCAGTGTCATTACTCGCTTCCATTGACATTTCTTGTTCAATTTAATATCATGAGCTTTATTTGTTTCTACAGGATGGTTTAGGTACTTTTGGAAATTGTAGCAAAGATGAAAAAGGGACAGAGTTGTGATCATGCAACATAAAAAGGATTCGCTCAGGTTCCAAGTGTGGACTGGATTAGTTCAGGTGGGTGGTGGTCACACACTCCCTGGGCCTACTACAATTAACTAACTGCCAGCAAATGGTAAGGTGAGAAATTGTGTTTTAGATTTTAGGTCAGTTTTCCATTCATCTTCACATCTGCACAATAACTCTGTAAGCTAGATTAAAAATGAACAAACCATGACTCAAAGTATTTAAATAAATTCTGATGACTGCACGGCCAGAGACTGACCTTATGAAACTTTATTCCTGGTCTTGCCGTACCAGAACTCAACCAAACTCATGATTTTTTTTCGTCAGCTTCAGGAAAATCTAATTTGTTTTAAATTCTTTCAGGATTTGCAATCCTATAAACAGGTGAATCCCTAGCTAGTGGGGAAAAGGTGGTGAGTATGACTATAAAGGGGTAGCACGTAGGAGATCTTTGCAGTGACGAGGTAGTTCTGTATCTTGATTGCATTGGTAGTTATAAGATTCTATACAAGATCAAATAGCACAGAACTTTACACATGTTTTACCAATATTGATTTCCTAGTTTTGACATAATGCTATAACTAGGTACAATATAACTATTGGGGAAACTGGATGAAAGGTACACCAGACCTCTCTACTATTTTTTATAACTTTGTGTGATGCTATAATCTTTCCAAATAAAATGTTTTAAAAAATTATCCTCTCCATCTTAGAGTCCTGGCAATTGAGATGACAGGTGACTTTCCAAGCTTCATGTCAGATATAACTTATTCTGTCCCTTTTCTTGCAAACAATCCTAGAGAATTTTCAATGTCTACCTGAGAAGCAGAAAGAATTAGAGGTCCATGGAAAGCCTTCTTGACATAAGTAAGATAAATCATTTAGGTCCCTAGTCATCTTGTGATCTATGCCTAACCAGTACTAGTTGTCCAATGCACATTTCTTGCAGAACTTCCTAGAATATGCAGAAGAATAGACCCCAGTAGATAATGATGTTGAGAGAACAAAAAATGTAAGAACAACCAGCCACTATTAGGCCAGGAGATAGCCCTACTCATATCAGGGACAATAAATCAGGGGTAGAACTCCCAGTACTGGTTCAAAGTATTGACCTGACACACATTCTTGAGTTATCTTTGCAGGATTTAAACCTCTGTGAGCCCTCAAATATTAGACAAACTAAAGCCAGAGACTTGATGATGTTAACCCTTTGCTAGCCATCATGACTTCAGTCTGGACTGTCAACCTAAGATGACTTCTGCCCCAATTCCATGCTTACTTCCGCATTGCACAAGTCCTTTCATGGATAAGTATGCAACCTTAATTTGAAACTTCCCCAATTTTGTTGTTTAAGAAGATGCTACTTTAAGGAATATCCCCAGTGTTCTCCTTTACTTGTTGCAAGTAAAACCCTTCCTTTCCCTATTTTTGGCTTGGTTGTCTTTTGGTTCACACCCACCAAGAGGCAAACCCAGTTTCAGGTAACATGCTTAAAAGTTGAATTTGTAGGGGAGGAAAAATAATTCTTTCTTTACCCTTCTAGGTTCTGGGCTGAGCCCCTCTGTAATAAAATAAAGTAAAATACGAAAAGGAAAAAGAAAAAGAAAGAGAAAGAGAAAGAGAAAAAGAAAACAAACAAACAGGTTAACAGGAGAGAAAAAAAGCTTACCAACATATATACCTCCTTTACACTTGGAAAACACCCAGGAAAACTGAGCAACTCCTGAGAAACCACCCAAGTTACTATCTTAAATACCATCTTCAACTAAAAACAAAAGAAGATGTTGGGAGGGAGGCAGAAGCAGGTTGTGGTAGATTGTCAGGCAAAGCACAGCAGTGAACAAAGGTAAAATTGTTTTGCAGATTTAAGTCTTTGCCTTCTCCACTGACAAAAGTTTCTAGAGATTTAGTTATCCTCCTCTTTGTGGTACAGAGAGAAAGAAACCCTTAGAAATGGAGATTTATCTTATAAATGTAAGGGTAACCTCTACTAGGTTTCATAGCTTCTGCATCTGCCATTTCTTAAAAATAACCAGCTCAGGATAATCCTTATGCCAAGAAGTCCTATTTTAGGGTTGCCATTTATGCTCCCTTTCAAGACAAACTGGAATCTTTCTACATTCTGATTTTAACTGCAAAGGGAATATTAGCCCAGCAACTGGCCTCCCACATATTCAACATGACACATTGTTATGTGTTGAATTGTGTCCCCAAAAATGATATGTTGATGTCCTAACTCCTTGTACCTCTGAATGAGAACTATGTGGAAATAGAATTGTTGCAGATGTAATCAAGTTAAGATAGTTGATTAGGGTAGTCAATTAGGGTGAGCCGTAATCCAACACAACTGGTGTCCTTATCAGAAGAGGAGCAAAGACACAAACATAGAAGACCATGTGACAACAGAGACCAACTTTGGAATGATGCATCTGCGAGCCAAGAAACTCTAGGGATTGACCATTGTCACCCAAAGCTAGAAATAGGTAAGGAAGTACTATCCCCCAGAGCTAGCAGAGAAGCATGACCATGCCTACACCTTAATTTTGAACTTCTAGCCCCTAGAACTGAGTCAATAAATGTCAGTTGTTGTAAACCACCCAGCTCATGGTAGTTATGGCAGCCCTAGGAAACTAATCCATATCAAGAGGTCCATAAACTTGCCCCAAAGTACCAAATTACTGTTTATAAAAAGAATATTCATGGGACGCCTGCGTGGCTCAGTCGGTTAAGTGTCTGCCTTTGTCTCAGGTCATGATCCCAGGGTCACGGGACTGAGTCCCATATTGGGCTCCCTGCTCAGCGGGGAGCCTGCTTCTCCCTCTACCTTCTGCTCCTCCTGCCTGTGCTCTCTCTCTCTCTTTCTCTCTCTGTCTCTGACAGATAAATAAAATCTTAAAAAAAAGAATATTCATTATAGAGAAAATTAAAAAGGAATAAAACTATTTGATTCCTAAGACCTGTAATAAAGCAAGTCCTCTAAAATATAGTTGTAAGAAAAATTTTATGCATAATTAACACGTGTCTTTTTCATGTAAGGAAAAAGGCAAAATTGAAGCTATAGCATTCATAATACAATATCTTTTATGATACCCTTTTTCACTGGGTTCACATTTTGTCTCACATAATACAAATCATGGGACAAATAATTTTTAAAAACCTAAAATCATTTATTGTTTATAAGATGCTAGTTTTTTAATCAGGACCTTTAATTGAATATTTTCTCCTCCCACATACACACAAAATTATGCATCTGTAACAATAAAATCACAGCAGTTTGTTATATTATGAAAATGTGTTTGTTAATCAAAGAAAACATCAAGTTAATGTATTGTGTTGTGTTAATGTTTAGCTAATGGATACATTTGGTATTATGTGAGCATCTGCTGTGAGGTTTTTGTTAAAGAACTTTCTCCAAAGAATTGCTGATTAAAATTAAAGCTACTGGATTTCAGTAGTTTCATGCAAATCTCTTAAAGGAAAAGGTATACTTGCTAAAATCTAAATCCTTTCTTTGATTAGCTCAATAAAATGAATGACTTTCTGGCAAAGCTTTGAGTCACACACATTTTGACAGACATGTTTAAGTGCACATAAAAACTAGTTTTTAAGAAATGGCTACGATAAATGACCTGATTCATTTCCTAAATAATAATTAAAGTTAACGCTAGACTTTTGATGGTAAAAAGTGCTTCCTGATAATCCTTTATATTTGCATGAGGTTTAACAGATCACCAAACGTTTTTGTATAAATTACCTCAACATTGTCACTAATACGGGAGTCAGTGGATGTTCCTTTCATTTCTGATGAAATTGCATTAGAAGAGTAAAGTGACTTCTTCGAGATATTTAAACTAGTGAAAGGCAGAGATTTTATACTTTATTGCCAGTGCTCTTTTCATTTCTGTATAGATGGCTGTCAACCTATGATCTCTTACACTCTAATATGCTGCTATCTGACAAAATGCCCTCTCATTTTTTCACTCTTTTTCCCCAATCACACTTGTTCTCCAGGGACATTTCAACAACACCTTTTGTTTGATTACTGTTCCATTGTTTCACCTGTTCCACTAGCTAAATCCCATGCCTAAGTATTCACAAATTCTTTAACCTGGGTAAACTGTTGTATTCTATTCTATCATTGTATTTAGATAACTAATCACTGAAGGACAAAATTGTACAACTTGGAAATAAGAATCTCCGATTTTTAATCTCCGTTATACCTATTATGTCACTTGGCAATTCTTTTTATTTTGAATTGGCCCTCTCTCACACTTCTTCCAGAGTTTCTCCTTTTTAAAACTTATCCGTCCATATGAGCTCTTTTGTATTTATTTGTTTGTTTGTTTTGTTTTGTTTGATGAGAAATGGGAGTGGGAAGTAGGGCCAGTTTATCTTTTTCCTTTAAAAAATTATTAATGTATTTGAGAGAGAGAAAGAAATCATGAGTGTGGGGGGGGTGGAGGCAGAGGGAGAAGACTCTCTGCTGAGCAGGGAGCCTGACACGGGGCTTGATCTCAGAATCCCAAGGTCATGATCCTAAGCCTAAGGCAGACACGTAATAGACTGAGCCACCCAGGTACCCCATCTTTTTCCTTTTTTGAGGTATAACTTACCTGTGGTGGTAAGAAGCACAGATCTCACGAATCCAGTTCACTGAATTTTAACAATTATATATATTATATATATATATATATATATGTATATATATATATATATATACCACTAAATAAAATATAAAGACTTTCTATTCTTCAGAAATTTCCATTATATTCTTTTCTAGTAAACATCTGCCTTCCAGAATTTGATCAAAATGAGTTCAGGAGAGAATGAAAGAAATATTATTTGAGACAGCAAGTTTACAAAACTATTTCATTAATGACATTATGATTTCAATTGGGCAGTCAATGGAGAAGACTAGATATTCAAGATAATTTATTTTAGATGGACAAAATAACTGTATATAGCTGAGAATGACCATTAAAGAGAGGGATGTTGATGCAGAATACAGTGATGGTAATTGAAAAACTGGTATATTTTAGAAGGCAAAGGATGAAATCTAGTACATATACTGATAGACTAGCTTAGGTAGAATACAAACCTTAGCTTCATTGTGCCAAGATATTAAACAAAGTATATGGATATGGGAATAGATGGAATTAAGTTGGTAGATCTGTCAAAAAAAAAAAGCATGTGGTGATTTTTGGTTTTGTTTTTTCTGATTTTTAATAATGACTTTTAATAATGAAATCAGAAGCATTGCTACCAGCTGAAAATGGGATAGAGAGGGAATTACTTGGCACTTGAAAACAAAAGAAAAGAGATGGAAGAGTCTTCTTGTACAGAGGAGTAAATGTAACAGGGAAACTTCAGGTTGCACTTAGGACTCCTTCTGTGTTAAGGGTCATGATTTTTTTTTTTTAAGATTTTACATATTTATTTGAGAAAGAGAGAGAAAAGCACAAGCAGGGGGAGGGGCAGAGGGAGAAGCAGGCATCCTGCTGAGCAGGGAGCAGAGCTGCTTCGGGATTCCATCCCATGACCCCAGGATAATGACCTTAGCTGAAGGCAGCCCCTTAACTGACTGAGCCACCCAGGCTCATGAATTTAAGGGAAACAAATTGGTATGGTTGTATGTTTTCCTCCAACAATGCTCATTGAGAGGGCAGATAATGGAGCAATATAAACTGTTTTGTGCAATTAGTGTTGATATTTTCCAGGTGGACATCATAAAGAGAAAGAGGCCAGAGAGCTAAGAAACTGAGACAAAAGGCTGATTACCATAACAGACCATTGGCCTAAATTGGATAAAAAGAAAGTGAGAATGTTGTGTGACTGAAGGAAAGTGAGATGATGGTTGAATCAATGTATGGTTACATCTTTTAAATGCTTTTAAAAAATCAGATTGAGTGTGTATGTGTTCATGTTTGTATTTTTATTATAACTAAATGCATCATTTTCCAAACATCAGAGGGTACCTGCTAAGTGACATATCCAGAAATTTAGGACAAACCCATCAATCTTATTCTTATTTATTGCATATTTTCAAATAGGTTAAAATTTTTGGTTTTTAGACTAAGTATTCCGATCTTAACCTACCATAAACTGTCTTGATCATCTAACTGTCTTTCTCTGAATTTCTATCTTTTCATTTATATCTTTCATTCGTGGAGTAACAGCTGTGCTGACTTGTTCATGTTAAAATTTTGTTTGTTACTTTGTTTTTAACAACACAGTCAAAAGATAATTTCTTAAAATGCACATCTTCAGGTAAACATAAACAATCCCTCCAATACAAAAAATTTTTATTTTTAAAATTTTAACTTAAATTAAAAGGAGCTTTTTGAAAAGGTCAAAGTGACTTCCACATTGTGGAGGCAGTGGCCAGTTCTAGGTGAATATGTTGAATCACCCCAAGCATTGAATGTAGTTGATCACTCATCATTCTTGAAATGCCTCTTTCTCATGGCTTCTTGATCCTTCTCTTACTTCGCTGGCTACTGCTTTCTCACAGGGCTCCTTTACTTGAGAGCTCACTCAGTACTTATTCTCTTCTTTATTTCTACTCATTTTATGGGTCATTCATCCATTCTCGTGGTTTTAAATACAATTTATATTATGATTTATAAATGCACTTCTCTGACCCAGATCTCTTCCTGTGAACTCCAGATTCATATATCTAAGATCTCAGTCAACATTTTCACTTAGATAGTGAATAAATTATTCAAACCTAACATATCCAAAGCCACACTTTTTATTTCCCCTCTCAGAATTAAATGCTTGTTTCCATTAATGATACCTTCACTTTTCCAGGTATTCACTCTGAACATCCTGGAGGAGTCAATCATGTTGCTTTAATCTATCAGTATTTTCTGTTAGTTCCACCATCAAAATACAATCATAATCCAATTACATCATCCAAATCCAACATTAGCACCTGTTTTTGTCCTCCCAAATTCATTATGTGGAAATCCTAACCCCCAAGTGATGGGATTGGTACATGGGGGCCTTTGGAGCTGATTAGCTCATGGAGAGGAGCCTCATGAATGGATTATTCATCTCATAAATAGTCACCACAGAGCTCCCTTGACCTTTCTTCTCTGTGAGGAGACCTACTAGAAGTCTGCAATCTGGAAGGGCCCTCACCTAACCATGCTGGCACACTGATCTCAAAATTCCAGCCCCTGGAACTATGAGAAATAAATTTCTGTTGCTTTTAATGTATGCAGTATGTGCTTTTTGTTTTTGACAGAGAAAGAGAGTGTGAGTGGTGGTGGGGAAGGGCAGAGAGAGGGAAAGAGAGAATCTTAAGCAGGGTCCACACCCCAGCACAGGAGCCCTAGGTGGGGCTTGATCTCATGACACTGAGATCATGATCTGAGCCAAAATCAAGAGTCAGATGCTTAACTGACTGAGCCATCCAGGCTTCCCACTGGTTTTTTATTATAGTGGCCCACATGGATTAAGAAAAGGTTCCCAACATTCCATAATTATTTACCTGGATTATTGCTATGGCCTTCTGAATGTTCTTCCTGTTTTTCCCCTTACCTCCTCTAGAGTTTATTGTTTAACAGTCAGTGTAATCCTTTTAAAACATAAATCAGATCTTATCACTACTCTGTCGAAAAGCTTTGATTAGCTCCCTTCTCACTTAGACTGAGAAGTCCTTACCAGGACTAGCAAGCTCTACAAGGCTTGGTCCTGCTGTCTCCCCAACCTCATCATCTCATCTCCAGTTGCTCTCCTCTTCACTCACTCAGGACCAATTCTATTAATCTTCTTGTTCCTCAACACTCCAAGTATGATTCCACCTTAAGGACTCTGCACTTGCTCTTCCCTTTGCCTGAGATGCTTTTCCTTATGATATTCACATTCCTAACCCCAGACTTCCTGCAGGTTTCTGTTCAAATGTCATTTTTCTGGAAAAGCCCTCCCCGAAAAAAACATTAGCAATCCCTACCCTGATACTCCTCCTCTGAAATTTATTTAAGTGTACTGCACTCAAATGTTCTTATTAAGTGTTATACTCTCAGTTTATTGCTAAAAGAGGAGGTAACTAGCACTGTGGTCCAAGAAGCTAATTTCAACTTGGTCTTGAATTAGACACAGATTGTTATGCAGAGTAGGTTTCTGATTCAGGAATTTGAGTCTGACAACAGTCAGGGATCAAATTCCAGAAACAGGTAGGTGAGCGGTGGTAGTTCTGAGTGATCCCAGTGATGTGGACATTCAAATTATTAGCCAGGGTCCAAGGACACTGGTGCCACATTAACTGGACCTCCTGAACACAACACCACCATAACCTAGCCAAGGAGCCCAGCCAAGGAGCTTATCATTCAGCACAGCACTCCCATTTTCATGAAGGTACTAAAATGCTAATCGTGATGAAGACAAGACACAGATTGCAAAAATACTGTGAAAATTAGGTTATGGCTGTGGATCTGAATAAACCTATGAGTTCAGGGCTCAACGTGGCATATAGGATGTTGAACTGACAATAGTATGACAAATTTCAAGCCTCATAGGGCAGGATATTTGAATCTAGTAATGTTAGTCAGAATTATCTGAGCCTATCAAAGCAAGGTCTGTAAAGCAGAAGCCTAGGATAGTCCTGGATTCACTGAAAATCCTTCTTTATTTAGGCAGTTTACTTTTTTAGGGAGGGGACTGTAATTTATGCTTAATATGATGTAATGAGTACACAAGAGGAATAATAAAATACATGAAGACTAAGGACAGAGACAGCATATTTAATTCCCCTAGAATGTCTATTTTGATTATATTACTGCTAGGCACTTAGAATTCATCCCATAAATATGTGTTGCATTGAAGGTACTATATCTACTTTAATATTTATCTGAAAACTATTTTAAGCAAAGATATTAACCAAAACTGTAAAACAAAAAGATATTTAAGTAGTTACAAATGAAACTTTACCATATCCAAAATAATCTCAAGTTACATTAAAAATAAATATTAACTAGAAAAGAATTTAATGCAAGTGGCAGACAAATAACACTATTAATCTTTTATGAGAACATACAAATCTTTAAGATGAAAACATATGCCCCTACAGAAAAATGTGCAAAAGGCATTAAAAGAAAATTCACAAAAGAATAAGTGTAAATGACCCATGAACATATGAATGTTTGTAGCCTCATTAGCAATAAAAAAAAAAAAAGTAGAATAACGTGAAAAAAGTTTTTTTCTGCATCTAAAACTAATGATGTCCTAAGATAGCTACAATTAGGATAATTTCACTCTCTGCCCCTGTGGTGTAAACTGATATAACTTCCTAGAATTTCCTTGACAAAATTATCAAGAGGCTTAAATATGTTTATAATATTTGACTCAGCAATTGTGTTATAATATTTTAACCTAGGAAATAGTAGAGCCTTGAGTTATGTATTTTTAGAGACAGCATTGTAATTTGCAATAAGGAAAATTTATAATAGAGAAATCCAAGACTTTTGGAAATTTTAAATAGAGTAAAATTTTTCTAGTTCTGGCATTCTGTAGTCATTAATAGCATGCTTTTAATAATAGCCAATAACTATGTATAATACTAACAGCTAATAATAATTTTTAAATTGTATAGGGTATGTTATAGAAAAAGGCAAGGTTATAAAACCATATACAGTTTACTAACTTTTTTGAAAAATAATTTACACATGTACAAAAGAACACAAAGGCAAATTAAATTGTGGATGATAGTTAAACATTTAGATGGTAAGAATATTGTGTGTTTTTTTTCATACTTTTCTCAGTTTTCTACCTTCCAATAATGAACTTTTTCTACTCCAGCAAAAAAAAAAAAAGTATGATAGTTTGAAAAAAAAAAAAATAGGCCTCAAAGAACAGAGAAAACAAACATCATGTTATCCTATGACATTTCCTGTTGTCACCAATAAGAAAAAAATCAATGGTATCAAGCTGTTGCTATAAGCCATTATTACGGACTCAATGTCTAGCTTAATTTTTTTTAACAAAAAGATTACTCCGAAAAATCTCAAGACCTTCAAAACACTTGTCATGAGTAAGTCATGCTGCTCTCTTTTTTTTATTATATTATGTTAATCACCATACATTACATCATTAGTTTTAGATGTAGTGTTCCATGATTCATTGTTTGCGTAGAATACCCAGTGCTCCATGCAGAACGTGCCCTCTTTAATACCCATCACCAGGCTAACCCATCCTCCCATCCCCCTCCCCTCTAGAACCCTCAGTTTGTTTCTCAGAGTCCATCGTCTCTCATGGTTCGTCCCCCCATCCGATTTCCCGCCCACCTTCGTTCTTCCCTTCCCGCTATCTTCTTCTTCTTCTTCTTTTTTAACATACAAAATATTATTTGTTTCAGAGGTACAGGTCTGTGATTCAACAGTCTTACACAATTCACAGCGCTCACCACAGCCCATACCCTCCCCAATGTCTATCACCCCGCCACCCCATCCCTCCCACCCCCCACCACTCCAGCAACCCTCAGTTTGTTCCTGAGATTAAGAATTCCTCATAGCAGTGAGGTCATATGGTACATGTCTTTCTCTGATTGACTTATTTCATTCAGCATAATACCCTCCAGTTCCATCCACATCATTGCAAATGCCAACATTTCATTCCTTTTGATGGCTGCATAATATTCCATTGTATATAAATACCACATCTTCTTTATCCATTCATCTATTGATGGGCATCTTGGCTCTTTCCATAGTTTGGCTATTGTGGACATTGTTGCTATAAACATTGGGAGGCATGCACCCCTTTGGATTTCTACGTTTGTATCTTTGGGGTAAGTACCCAGTAGTGCAATTGCTGGGTTGTAGGGTAGCTCTATTTTCAACTTTTTGAGGAACCTCCATACTGTTTTCCAGAGTGGTTGCACCAGCTTGCTTTCCCACCAACAGTGTAGGAGGGTTCCCCTTTCTCCTCATCCCTGCCAACATCTGTCGTTTCCTGACTTGTTAATTTTAGCCATTTTGACTGGCGTGAGGTGGTATCTCATTGAGGTTTTGAATTGGATCTCCCTGATGCTGAGCGATGTTGAGCACTTTTTCATGTGTCTGTTGGCCATTTGGATGTCTTCTTTGGAAAAATGTCTGTTCATGTCTTCTGCTCATTTCTTGATTGGATCATTTGTTCGTTGGGTGTTAAGTTTAATAAGTTCTTTATAGATTTTGGATACTAGCTCTTTATCTGACATGTCATTTGTAAATATCTTCTCCCATTCTGTCGGTTGTCTTTTGATTTTATTGACTGTTTATTTTGCTGTGCAAAAGCTTTTTGTCTTGATGAGGTCCCAAAAGTTCATTTTTGCCCTTGCTTCCCTGGCCTTTGGCGATGTTTCTAGGAAGAAGTTGCTGTGGCTGAGGTCGAAGAGGTTGCTGCCTGTGTTCTCCTTTAGGATTTTGATGGACTCCTGTCTCACATTTAGGTCTTTCAACCATTTTGAGTCTATTTGTGTGTGTGGTGTAAGGAAATGGTCCAGTTTCATTCTTCTGCTTGTGGCTGTCCAATTTTCCCAACACCATTTGTTGAAGAGACTGTCTTTTTTCCATAGGTCATTCTTTTCTTCTTTGTCAAAGATTAGTTGACCATAGAGTTGAGGGTCCATTTCTGGGCTCTCTATTCTGTTCCATTGATCTATGTGTCTGTTTTTGTGCCAGTACCATACTGTCTTGATGATGACAGCTTTGTAATAGAGCTTGAGGTCTTTGTGATGCCACCGGCTTTGCTTTTCAACATTCCTTTGGCTATTCGGGGTCTTTTCTGGTTCCATACAAATTTAGGATTATTTGCTCCATTTCTTTGAAAAAGTGGATGGTATTTTGATAGGGATTGCATTAAATGTGTAGATTGCTCTAGGGAGCATTGACATCTTCACAATATTTGTTCTTCCAATCCATGAGCATGGAACATTTTTCCATTTCTTTGTGTCTTCCTCAATTTCTTTCATGAGTATTTTAGAGTTTTCTGAGTAGAGATTCTTTGCCTCTTTGGTTAGATTTATTCCTAGGTATCTTATGGTTTTGGGTGCCATTATAAATGGGATCGACTCCTTACTTTCTCTTTCTTCTGTCTTGTTGTTGGTGTATAGGAATACCGCTGATTTCTGCGCATTGATTTTATATCCTGCCACTTTACTGAATTCCTATATGAGTTCTAGCAGTTTTGGGGTGGAGCCTTTTGGGTTTTCCACATAAAGTATCATATCATCTGCTTTATTTTCTATGTGGACAACCTGAGGAATGGTATAGGATTTGAGGAAAATATCAGTTACAATTCTCTAGATTTTTAATGGCCAATTCTGCTTTTTCTCAAATATACAGGATTCACAGTTTGGGTAAAGGATATGAATTAGATTTTGGTCAGTATATAAAACATTTTTTTTTCCTATAAAGTCATTGTACTTTGTATGACTGCTATTGGCCTTATACCAACCACATGCCCACTGAGTGATGCAGCAAATACAGAATCAAGACACTTAGGACAAGTTTAGGGGATTCTTATGCACAATCACCTTCTAAGGAGAACAGTAAGTTTGCATTATCCTCCCTGTGGACACTGTCAAGTTCATTGTTTTTCTATATGTTGGCTAACAACATAATTTTTAAAAAAAGGAAAGAAAGAAAGAAAAGAAAAAGAAGAGAAAACTATTACTTTAGCCCTTTATACTTTACTTAAATTTGCCCATAGTCTCTTACATATAATTTGAGTAAACATTCAAAGAGGCTATTTTTAGTGATTTTTAGATGTTATATTATCTGATATCATTAGTCCAAAATTTGATCTATCTAAATATTTGGAGATATATATATTTGTTGTTGTTGTTGTTTAATCCACAAAGAAATTACTTGCTATCCAAGAATTTAAAACCTAAAAAAGACCAAGTTAAACTCAACAACAGAAATAATGTCCTAGTAATTTTTGTACCTTAAAATGTTACAAAAATATAAGATTGTAAATATCTGTGAAATTGATTTTACTCCATTGTATATGTTTTAATTCCTAATTTTATTTTATTTATTTTTATTTATTTATTTATTTTATTATTATGTTCAATTAGCCAACATATAGTACATCATTAGTTTTTTTAAATTTTATTTATTATGTTGTGTTAATTTGCTTTAAATTAATATATACAAATCTATTTTATAAATAAGAGAGCACCGTTCTTTAAGCCTATTTTCTTTACAAAAGAATTCTCAATAAAATTGCATTCAATATCAGTTACCTTAGCACTTTTACAAATATGAAAATTAAATATGATTCCATTTACAAAAAAATATTTGTGTGAATTTTCTCAGTTGTGTGTCAAACTGAGTATATAAGTTGCACTACTCAAGTGTCTCTGCTACAAATTCATCCTTCTTTAAATGTGACCAAGTTAATCTTCCTAAAGCATAGGCCTAAATAATCACTTTATGCCTTAAGTTCCTTTAATGGTTTTCCATTACTGCTACATTCTATACCAAGAATACTCCTGGGATATTCATCATGTTCAACTACATACCTCCTCCTTAACATTTCCAATCTTCTTTCCCATGGGTTCTTTATTTTCATTTTTTCTCTCCCACCAGAATAGCCTGCTCCCCTTTTATCTAGACTATATCCCAAATTCCCTTACCTTTTATTGTTTTGCCTATACTTTTCCTTCTACTTTTATATCATAATTTCCCCACTTTTGTTGTTGACATATTTCCCATCCTTTAAAAGTCCAAAGTCTTTCCACATGCTTTTAAACTTCATCTTATTTTCTCACTATGAATTGCATTGATTATTCTATGTCACTGGCACATTCTACAATTTGCTTTGGTTATATAGATGTTTATATCAGTCTAATTTTTCCATAATCTGCAGAACTAGCAGAATACTTTGCTCAATAAATATTTGTTGAATTGAGGAGCAAGGATACACTAAATGGATGATGTAAGGAAGGAATGACAGATATAAATGGGTACAGCACAAATATCCCTGAATGAAATGGGGGAGAACATAGAGTTGGACTACAGAGGATGTGGCCATTATGTAAGCCAGGAAAATCACATCCAATTTTAGATACATTATTAGTTTTTTACTAAGAGTATGTTCTATTAGGGCAGAGAAGGATAATGTTTTACCCATCTTTGATTCATTTTCTAGCATTATTAACAAATCACTACTGTTTATATTCATTGGTGGACTCACCTTGAACTCCCCCAATATATTCAGGAATACACTAAGAATTCATTGGCTTTTAATGGAATTTAGAAGTTATGGTTTTAAATGTTCAAAGCCATATAATTTATATTGTTATGAGAACTAAACTGCTTTTTTTTTTCTTTTTCCAGAGCAGTTTTAGGTTCACAGTAACAGTCAGTGGAAGATATAGAGATCTCTCTTATATCCCCAGATCCCACATATACATGGTCTCCCGCATTATCAACATCCCCAACCAGAGCGATACATTTTTTATAATCAATGAACTGACACTGACACATCACAATCACGCAAAAATCCAGAGTTTACATTACTGTTCACTATTGGTGTTATACATTTTATGAGTTTGGCTGAATGTATATAATGACATGTATATACCATGTAGTATCATACCGAGTAGTTTTACTGCCCTAAAAATCCTTGTGTTCCACCTATTTATCCCTCTCTTTCCTCTAATTCCTGGCAACCACTGATCTTTTAACTGTTTCCATAGTTTTTCCTTTTCTAAAATATTATGTAGTTGAAATCATATACTATGTAGCCTTTTCAGATTGGCTTTCTACAATTAGTAACATGCATTTAAGGCCCTTCCATGTTTTCTTTAAGATTTGATGGCTCATTTCCTTTTAGTACTTAATAAAATTCCAGTGTCTGGATGTACTACAGTTTATTTATCCACTCATCTACTAAAGAGCATCTTGGTTGCTTCCAAGGGTTTTGGCAATTGTGAATAAAGCTGATGTAAACATGTGTGTGTAGGTTTTTGTGTGGACCTAACTTTTCAACTTTTTTGGGTAGATACCAAGGAACATGATTGCTGGTTTGTATGGTAAGAGTATGTTTAGTTTTACAAGAAACTGTTAAATGGTCTTCCAAGTGTCTGTATCATTTGCACTTCTACCAGCAATGAATGACAGCTCCTGTTGCTCCACATCCCAACCAGTATTTGGTGCTCTCAGTATTTGGGATTTCAGCTATCCTAATTAACGCATAATGATATCACATTGTTGGTCTAATTTGTAATTCCTTAATGACATTTGATGTGGAACATCTTTTTATATGGTTACTTGTAATCTATATATCTTCTTTAGTGAGGTGTCTACTGAGATCTTTTGCCCATTTTTTAATAAGATTGTTTGTGTTTTTATTGTCTTTAAGAGTTCCTCATATGTTTTGGATAAAAATTCTTTATCAAATATATCTTTTGAAAATATTTTTTTCCTAATCTGTGGTTTGTTTCTTTATCTTCTTGACATTGTTTATTGCAGAGCAGAAATTTTTAATTTCAATGAAGTCTAGCTTATCAATTCTTTCTGTTATGGATCATGGTATCTTAAAAGCATAGTATCTAAAAAGTCATTGTCATATCCAAGGTCATCTAAATTTTCCCGTTTGTTTTCTTCTAGGAGTTTTTTGCTTTTGTATCTTATAGCTAGTTCTATGTCCATTTTGAGTTAATATTTGTGACAGGTTAAAGGCTTGTGTCTAGGTTCATCTTTTTGCATGTGCATGTCCAGTTTTTCTAATATCATTTGTTAAAAAGTCTATCTTTGCTTCATTGTCTTGCCTTTGCCCCATCGTCAAAGATCAGTCTACTATATTTATATGGGGCCTTACGTCTTTAATTTTTTTGAGTATACTTGACGTGTAATGTTACATTAGTTACAGGTGTATAACAGAGTGATTCAGCTTCTCTATGTGTTATGCTGTGCTCACCCCAAGTGTAGCTGCCATCAGTCACAATACAATTCTATTAATATATCATCAACTATATTTTCTACAGTGTGCCTTTTATTCATATAAGACCTTACATTAAAAACAGAAACAAAAAAACTTCCCATGGTTGTCCTACCCAAAGCATGTAATCACAACATTGACTTATGACATTTAAAATTTTAATTTAAACTTAAAAATTTTGAATATTTAAAAGATAACATTTTTTAGCTATTTTTATATAAAATAACACATTTATTGAAGAAATATTATAAAATCTTGATTAAAGAATAAGGAAAAAATGTTATAACACCATTATCCAGAGATAATTGTGGCGTATGTTGGTACATATATTTTTTTTTACCACTTTTCATATATTTGTGTCATTTTTTTTTCAAAAAATTAGAAACTAATCTTATACCATCTTTTTCACTAATATTCATATTGGAATATCTTTCAATACAAATAAATATACTTCTGCAAAATGTCATTTGATGGCAGAATGCATTTGGTTTATTTTGATATTTTACTTCTTTAGATAATTTTAGGGCTAAATCTTTTTATAATGTTTGATTATTTGATTTGTTATTCTTTTTTTAAAAGATATATATTTTTTTAAGATTTTAAGAGAGAAAAAGAGAGAGAAAGCACAAGCAGAGAGAGTGGCAGGCAGAGGGAAAAGTAGGCTCCCCACTGAGCAAGGAGCCCAATGCAGGACTCGATCCCAGGACCCTGGGATCATGACCTGAGCCAAAGGCAGACACTTAACAGACTGAGCCACCCAGGCATCCCATGATTTGATTATTCTTAATATAAGATCTTCAAAATGACATGTTGGTTCAAATGTCTCTCTCTTTCTATGTCCTCATACTTTAGGGTTTAGTTGTGTTTATCTAAGTTTCTTTCCTGAATCTCCAGGTCTGGATCACTAAAGAACTGGAAGTCTTTGGTGCCCTACTGGTTAAGGCAAATAAGATAAGCAAAAGGGACCTCTGCAAATTATGCTGTCAGGTCACTTACCTATGATACTGAAAAATACTTCTTAAATAATTGCCAATGTGGTCTTTCTTTCTTTTCTACTATAATTTGGACTCAGTCATTAAAACTAAGCTTCTCAGGATTTAAAACAAAAACAAAATGTACCAACAAAGTACCATAGACTGGGAATTTATTTCCTTGCAGTTCTGGAGGCTAGAAGTCCAAGATGAAGTTGCCAGCAGGGTTGGTTTCTTCTGGGAGGCTCTCACCTCCTTGTGGATGATTGTCTTCTTCCGGTGTCTTCACGTGGTCTTCCCTCAGTGTCTATTTCCAAATTCCCTTTTTTTTTTTTAAGGTCACTGTCATATTGGATTAGAGTTCACTCTAATTTCTTCATTTAACTTTACCTCTCTAAAGACTCAGTCTCCAAAAACAGTGACCTTCTGAGGTAGTAAGGGACAGAACTTCAACATGAATTGTGAGGGAATACAGTTTCCTCATATACATATTTTTATATCTTTTCTTTTCTTCTGGAAGAACAATAGTGATCTTATTTTTCTAAGGCATAATGGCAAAGATTTAACATAGGAACATTTCGTCAATCAGTAAACAAATCCTTCCTCGTTTAATCATTAAAATTCACGACAGCTGGTACTGAGTCTGTCTTGTTCATTTTTATCCTCATCGACTAGTATGTTTTCTAAAATAGAGCATGTACATAGTAAAGATTTGTGGATTAGATGAATAAATGAAAGATACATCCATTTACTTAAGAAACTGATAATTGGTGCGAGGGAAAATCAAGGAAGTACTGTGTTGCTTTCAAAGAGTGTGTAATATCAAGGGAAGGATTATAACATTTGAAGTCTGATAATAAAGTCATATTGAGAACTCAAATGCCCTCAAGTGTTAGGGAAGTAATTTAAATGTGTGAAGCAGCTATAAATAAGAAAATAAGCAATGATAAGGCCTTCTAAAAACTAGAAAATCAATGCTAAACCTAATACAAGTATACTTTCTCAAAACAACCACAATGACACTGTGCTACCAAACAAAATATGTCTGAGGGTTTGTTTAGGGTCACAGGATATCGGTTCTCTATTCTTCTTTAGGATATGCAGTTGCATTATTTTATAGACTTATAAAAAGATAATTAAAATTAAACACCCAATGAATAGCATAGATTCTTCAATATATATGGTAGGTATTCTCAAATTTAAAAAAGCACTATAGGCCTGATAATTCAATTTATACATCAAACCATTGCCAGACAGCAATATGATCTAGGCAATCTCTAAATGTCTTCACTCATTTAAAATATGAATTCCATGCAGAAATTTTTACCAATCTATAGTGTGTATTAACTAATGATAATTAACTTAATTTTTCCCAATTATAATAATCTACGTGTCCTTGAATATATATGATTAGCTAATTGTATTTAGATTTTACTGAGACAATTTTTAAAATGTGTTTCCGTTGTTCTGCAGCGGCTTATAGGTTATTTACAGAGATTCTACAGAGATTCAAATCACTTTGGATCCATTCCCATGAACTAATGTTATATCTTTGTTTTTTTCATAGCCACTATCAATTCCCTCCCTGTTGAGTTATTCACGTCTCAAATAAAGAAGTATATTTATCAAATGTTGAATGAATTCCTCTACCAAAACATATTCTCTCATAAAAGAGAAAGTAAATGATGAGTCTTTTATATTCAACATTAAGCCCAGCACTTGATTTAACCTAGGGCTATATGCACATATAAATTTTCATAGACACAGTTAATATGTTTCCATTTTTATAGCCCTCTCAAACTTTTCAGATAGAGGTGAAGGGCTGTTTAATCCCTTCTCTTTGATTTATGAATAGAATATATGCTTACAGAGCTTGACTTCCTGGTTCAACTGTTGGCTTTTTGTTTGTTTGTTTGTTTTTGAATCAGATATTAATTTAGGAAGACATTTTAAGATTTTCAATAAATATTACATGTTGCTGTTTAACACAAGAGGGATTTTCCCTCTCTGTATGAATTTAGTATTCCTAAAAGATTTCGGGAGAGGATTCTCTGAGATGCAAAATTTACAAGATGCAGCCAGAAGCAATGGAAACTTCTCTAAAATGCCCAGTTGAGGACCCTGCTGAGCTAAAACATCTCCACAAGTTTTCCTTCTCATATTTAGAAGAACTGTAAATCGCTGGAAACAGCTACTTCATTTCTGTTCTCTGGCCAGTGCTTGAGTCCTAGGAGACATTCCAGGGGATAGGGGCTTGATAGCTTCAGCACATCCTGTGGAGAACTCCCCATACAAATCCCAGCTGAGGTGGCCGCCTTTGGAAAGGACGTTTCCAGCCGGCAAGAAGACTGCATTATCTCTTCTCCCTAGGGAGCAAGATCCCTTTTGATCAAGTTTGCAGTTACTTCAAGGTCAGAAAGGAGCACCTTGCACTAGTCTTGCTGGCTTTTTCCCAGCCTCCGAGTGGAGTCCATCTGCTTCCTTGCCAGCACGTGTTTAAACCTAAGCAATGGCATTAAGAAGGGAGGGGTCAGGAAAGGGCTAAAACTTAAAAGAAATCCAGGTATAAACTGGTGACCAAATGTTTCAGTTGGAGGGGGCAATCCCCGCAATCTAGTCTGTGCTGCTGAACTACACCACCTTTCAGCACCCCAAATCTTTGTGCTCTCTCAGATTTAGTGTTCATTAATTTCCCCCCTTTAGAAGCGCTTTTGCAGGACAACACGTGAAGGAAGACAGTTTCCTGTCTGATAAGATCAGAGTACTTTGCCTCCAGGAAAATTCCATCCATTTATTAAAACAAATTTTAAACTAAAACTTTGAATTCAATTATCTTTAAAAGGAAAAAAGATTTTATTTTATAGGTATTTTTCTAATAATACAAAACCACATTCTATGAAGCACTTACTTTACCTATGGAAATTTGTTCCATGTGCATGTTCAAAGGTTTAATAAATCACCACACATGGTATCATGGGTGATTAGCAAAATAGTAGGTAATTGACTTTTAATTAGCAACAAAACTCCAAAATATTAGCAAATATGGATCTCATCACCTTTTCTGAGGAGATTTTTTTTTTCTTTCCTCTGATGAGTACCAGCGAGTTTCTCTAGATTCCAAAATGAGATGTAGACATTACTGATGTTTGAAGATCTACTGGAGGGAAATATTGCTGATTGTGGCACAAAGGACAGTGGGGTGAGAGTTAGGGAAGTTGATTTTTCTAATCTGTCACTAACTGTATATACAAGCAACATGGAATGATTGCCTTGCACTAAATTAATGCCTGTGACTTCTTTTCTTCATCTGTACTCTGAGGGAACTTTGCTTTTCCAAGCAAGGGCCGCAGACCAGCAACCTCCAAACCACTCCAGAGCTTTGAAAAATGCAAGCTCAGAGTCCTGGTAACAGAACCACGGATTCAGAATCTTCATTTTAGCAGGTGACTCTGTGATTCATACACACATTAGAGTTTGAGAAGGCACCATTTAAATTAACTTCAAGGATCCCTTCTTCCATAATCCAAGATGACATGGAATAAAAATCCCATATGGTGTTGTTCTGAATTTAGCTCAAAGAAAGATTCATGTCCTTGCTCTTTGCAGAACTGGAAAGCAGGTGACCACTGTGGACATTTGTATTTTTTTCATGTGAGCACATGTGCATGGTGCTTTTGTGTTTTAGGCTGGGAAGAAGGAAAGTCAAAGTGACTAGGAGAAGTCAGACAATGGAGGGAGTGAGATGATATTTGTTCTCCATCTGTCTTCATCTAGTTTTGAAATTCTAACAAAGAAGGCATATAGTCAGAAGTTGAGTAGCGTCATTATAATTCATGATGATTTGGCCTTTGGCAACAATTCAGAGCAGAAGCACCCTTCCCATTTTCTTCAGGAAGAGCCAGGAACAGCATCTATGGGCATCGTAGAGCAGCAGAAGTAACTGCTGTGCCCAGAAGACTACTCAGGGAGTCATCCTGGCTAGGGAGCATGGCACTGGCAGTAAGCCTCCCTCGGATTGCCTTTAATTATCTTATGGATGTTATAGAACAAATGAAAATGCATAGACGGCTTTGGGAACCCATATACACACTGGGGATGCCTAGAAATAATTGCCCTATAGTCAAGATCTAAGAGTGAATCCATCTTTCCCTTCACACCTGCAAGTGTTTTAGTGGATTGTACTCCTATCCAACCAGTTGCTCAAGCCAGGAACTAGGAATAATCTTTAACTTTCCTTTCCCATCATTCCCACATTAGTCAATGAGCAAGGGTGATCAATTAAAAATCTTAAATACTCTTTATCTCTATTAGCTTCCCTCTAATTCTTACTATTATACTTCCCCACTCAAAGCAATATCATGTCCCAGGACCAACCTTGCAACTTGCCACCTTGAAATTGCTTTGCTTTTCTTCTAATCCATTTGTCATGGTTTGGAAGTCCATTTTTGATCTTGTCTCTGCATAGCTAACTAGTTCCATCTCCTTCCTTTACCTACCACTTATGTGCTATGTATGTATATGAATTTTAGTTTTCAGATGTAGTGTGGTTTAGTTTCCACTCTTAGTCTTTCTACATGTTTCCCCCAGTTTGGTGGGCTATCCCTTTTCAATTGAGCCAAAGTATTACTTATCCAGCAAATGCTAACTTAGATTAAATCAAAATAAAATAATTAATTTGCATTCCTAAAACATATAGATTCTTACAGAGCACATAACAGGTGGAGGTTGCCTCGTTTCAGAGATCAGAGGGGTCCCTAGAGGTTTCCTGGCACCTCATTTTTAACAGTAAACTAGCTAAATGCCCTATCAGAATATTAATAGGTGAATGGTACATTACCTTCACAGAACAATTCCTCAATAGCATCATCTCAAAACCACTTTTTGTTCTTTCAAACAAATAGAATATAAGCTGGAACTAATTATAAGAAAATCTAAGTGACTAAACGGACTGTAATACTATTTCTAGTTAATCATGTTCCCTATATTAATTGTTTATACATGACTTTGAGCAAATAATATCACAAAACAATAATCCCGTTAAAGGTTATCAGAATGGCTTTGCATTAAGCTGTTTCTGGTTGAAGCAGACAACTTTGTGACACAGAAAAAAGCATGGCGAATTATAGCAGCCTTGTTCTCCATGCTGATCCTCTTCACCACCAGTTACATAAACAAGTCTAGCAAGTGGATTAGTAGGCTTCTCTCTCCCTTGCATTCTGGACTTTATTCTAAAAGAGAAACTTTTAACCCCAGAACTAGAGCTCTGCACAGATCCATGGTTTTATTTCACATGAGCTGCTTGTGACCAGTTCTCTCTGATGTTTATCACATGATTGTATATATAGACTTGTCTCAAGATCCAACAATACCATCAAAATGAAGTTAAGTCCTCTGAGATAGCTGAAATTCTCATATTCCCACTCAAGGAGAATTGCTATTTTTGTCCTTTTCAGGAACAAAATTATACCATGGAGTACATGGTCAATTTAAAAGAAAAAAAGACTAACGGTCCTTCTGCAAACATTCTCTCCCTTAGTGGACTCACAATTTAAATTATTTTAAGGGAGATAGAAAAAAAAAAGAAAAAGACAATACAGAAATTCAGAGGACTATATTTGTAGTACTTTTGGGGTGGGGGTGGGGAGGATGGTCCTGATTGACTCCCAGGTATGTTTTTACCATAAATGGATATCAATTCTAACTCCTCTAACATGCACACGGTTTCCAATACACAGGGAAATCTGAAGCCAAGTGAGCTTTTTGTCTTTCTTCTGGTGAACATTTTACATAGCTGTTGTGAGATGGCGTCTTCAGGAATTCCTCTCTCCGAGATTCTTTTTACTGGACATAATATCCCTCCCAACTTGGAAATGTGAGCAGGCCTATATATTTCCCATTTCTTGACTGTTCTGGCAATTTTCCCTGAAAGGGAGGAAAAGCCCTATAAAATTTCTCTGGGCCCCCCAAAGCAGAAACATCTGCTGGAGTCATGAGTAGCTTGTTGGCGCTGCTGCTCAGTCCCAGCCTGGACTTGATTATCTGCGTTTCACCAGCGTCCATTCACTCGGTGAGGAGCGCAGAGAGGTCTCTGGGAAGACTCATTATAAATAATGAGAACACGGAAGAAGAAAGAGGGAAAAGGTTCAAGCTACTTTGGCTGATGCATTTTGTGAATTTCACAAACTAAAATCATTAGACCACCAAGCTGTTCAATTAGGAATCGAGATTTAAGAAATCAGGCCGTTGCTTTCTGTAAATACAGCTGCTTGGCAAACACAGTGAAAAAGAGTGACAGATTCTTTGCTTGATCCTTTTTTTCCTGCCAGAAAAGAAAAAAAAAATTTAGTTATTTTAAGTGACACTCTGGGGAAAGGATTGGTTGCTGACCTGTCTGGAAGTTGCCGATTGCATGCTACGTCACAGTGGAGCTGCCAGGAAGTAGCATTTTCTGGCTTGAGTGTGCAGGCATTTTTATTCTTTGAAATAGTCTAACAGGTGCAAGTCAAGTCCTGCTAGGAATGCTTATGTATGACAATGTATTGAACTCTTTCCTAAATTAATTCATTCCATCCAATGTACAATATCACTTGTTGCAAAATTTTTGGTGTGCTGTCAGTTCAATCGATTACTTAACAGATGAAAATAACCCTAGTTCTTTGCATCCTCCAGCAACTGACAATTTTATTACTTTTCTACCGTTAGTTTTCTTTTTTTTATTTTTAGATTTTTTTTTACTGAAGTATAATTATCAGTGTTATATTAGTTTCTGATGTACAATATAAGGATTCAACAATTCTCTACATTTCTCAGGGCTCATCATGAGAAGTGCACTCTTAGGCCTCTTTATCTATTTCACCCATTTCCCCAACCCCCAATTTGTCCTTTAGCAAACACCAGTTTGTTCTCTGTATTTTGGAGTCTGTTTTTTTTGTTTGTCTCTCTCTCTCTCTCTTTTAATTTGTTCATTTGTTATGTTTCTTAAATTGCACATATGAGTGAAATCATATATTATGTCTTTTTTGACCTTTTTTTATTATGTTATATTAATCACCATACATTACATCATTAGTTTTTGATGTAGTGTTCCATGATTCATTGTTTGCGTATAACACCATTAGTTTCCTAATGTTAACAACAGACAGGGTCAAAAGGCTCTCTGTCATTCTGATAGGATTTGCAGGGAAAACCACGTGAACTGATTAGATTTTAAAGGATTCACATTTTAAGGTAGACCTCATAGGTACACAAGGAAAGTTAAAAACGAGTGAGCCACGAGACAATGTCTGTGGAATCAAGTTCATTCTTGGGGAATCAATGTCTGTGGAAACAAGTTCATCAAGTGCAGGTGACTTATTCTCTGAGACAGAAGTTCTCACACTTAACTGCATCAGAAACCCTGGAGGGCTTGTTAAGGCACATATTGCTGAGTCCCAGTCCAGAGTTTTTCATCCAGGAGGTCTTGGGTGGTGCATTTCTTACAGGTTCCCAGGTGCAGGACAGGGAGCTGGCCTGGGGCCACACTTGGGGACCCAGTGCTCTAAGAGACAGTGGGAGAAGCCAAGGTAAAATCCCTGCACGCTTATCTCTAAGAGTTAGGCTTCCCAAATTTCCAGGTAAATGAACTGCCCTGGGTGCCAAGTGTATCTTCAACTTACTCCACCAAGTGAGGGTCCTATTTTAATGCTAGGATAGCCTAAGGTGATTATTTGACCCAACCATTCTCCTTGTCACATCTACATGTCTATATGCTATATATATATATACACATATATAGTTGTTATTATTATATATAATTATTATATATATAATTTTCTTCAATTGTAGCTTTTTGACAATTGTTGTGATGATTTAGTGACTTTTAATTCTTTTCATATTAAAGTCAGTTCTACCCCATTACCCACCTCACCCTCCCCCTGTAAACACTTAGTGTCATAAACACCACAGGCAAGTCTCACCTTACAAATGAGTTGGATTTCTCATCACATACTGCTATCAACTTACCTGTATAGTCCTGGAGGCAAATGTCAGCCTACCTCATAGGTTTCCTCTCAGACTCACACCCTAGAGCAGAGTGCCCTCTGTCCTGTTCTCCACCAGCACTCACCTGCCTCTGAAACCTTCTCTTACTAACTCCTCATGTTCCCACTTCTTTAATAAACCTCAGCCAACACCTCTGCTCAACAGACACGTACACAAACACCTGATTTGCCTGGAGTCTTTGTTTTGTAGTTTTGTTAATTTTTCACTGAAGACTGCCTTTTAAAACAATTTTCATGATAATGTTTATGCTAATATAGAAGTTTAACTGAAAGCATTTTTGATAACTGTTTTATCCTAATAAACCTATATTTTAGTAGTTTATTATATTCCTATGGCTTATTTTAAATAAAGACTATAAGGATCTTGAGATTTTTTAAGATGCTATAAACCAAATGGCTCCAGGCTGAGACTGATTTGTGAGTACTTGCATCTTTTAATTTTTAAAATTTTATTTTGAACTAATTTTAGATCTGCAAGAAAGTCACACAATGGTATAAATTCTCCTTATGTCCTTCACACCACTTCCTCTAATGTTAATATCTTACATAGCCAAATCATTAAATATAGCAATTATCTATAACTTAAAAACAAAGCAAGGTCAATATAAAGCTTTTATATTGTACACTGATCTTTTTGGATATTGTCAAAAGTGACTGGGTAAAACTGAATGATCATTCAAAGATCCAGGAATAAAGTTCACTCCACACTGATTTTTCTCAATTAATATTTTTCTCAATTTTCTCCCACACTCTAAGGTGTGAGAATTACCATCTCAGGCATGTTTTAAGCCTATTCCCCTCCTCCTTCTTATTAGAACAGCCTAGAAATATAAATAAACATTCGTGATATTAAAAGAAATGAGGGAAGGAAATTTATCATTCAGTGCGGCCTGAGAGGTCCTACAATGCCCATCGCTCATGCCAGACGGATCCACTGAGGACAAAGCTCTAGCTTTGAAAGGGCAAAGCGTGGGCACAGAGGCCTTTGTGGAGGCTGGGGGCACCAGTACTGCACATCCAGACTTCTACAGGCATCTCGTAAGCTATTGTTCTGCACACTCCCGTCACCTCTCACCTGGGTGCCACGAGGAAGTGGGGCACTAATCAGGTCAGGAGCTACTCAACTCCTGTGTCCTCACCACGTGGAGGGATCTCCCGTTGTGGCAGCTCCAGGCACTCTCTCCTCGCCTTCTCCAATTATCCCCTTTTATCTTCTCCTTTTCACAAAACATCTCCCATCTTAAAGAACCACTGAGAGCTGTCCATTCCAATAAACTAAAACATGAAGCTATTCTCTGACTTGCAGGGTGTGGTTGGAGAATGATGTGCTAACCTCAATACATTTTCTCCTTCATAACATACTCTGTAATATATTTATCTTCAAAGCCTACACTATAGTATTAGGAACGTTAAGTATATTGAATTGCTTTAGTCCTTGACAGATTCCATAAGTAAATACTTTGTTAAAAAAAAAAATTCTGGACACCTGGCTGTCTCAGTTGGTAGAGCATGCAACTCTTGATCTCAGGGTCATGAGATTGAGCCCCACACTGGGCAGAGAGAATATTAAAAAGAAAAAATTCTAAGTTTAAAATTACCAAAACTATACAGAAGGAAAAGAGAACTCATATTAAATTTTCAAACTTTTGGTTTGGGGAAAAATAAGAGGGAAGGAGGAAAGCAGGCAAGGTAGTATAGGAAGAGAAGTTAATAGGGGTGTCATTATTGCAGAGATGATCAAATATTTAAAAAGTAAGATGCCTCTAAATCTCTAAAGATAAAGCTGTTCCATTTTGCATATTGCTATGCATTAATATTTAATAATGTTTTAGTTTTATAGATATGGCAGTCCCTAATTTATTTAAATCAGGTTTGGCAAATATATGAAACATTTGCCACCATTTTGTATCCATTTGCCATGACAGCTATGCTAAGTGATCGCAACAGTCTGTAGTCCTGAATCCTAAGGAATTCTCAGAATCTTTTACCATAATGCTCTGAACACCCATTTGTGGATTGGAGTTAATAAATGGCCCTGCCGAATCTCTGTGTTTGCCTTGGGGAAGGCTTTATCATTTTAGTATATGTTTCATACGTTGACATTGTGTTACTTAAGTTAAATTGAAATGCTATAATAAATATAATAGATATTATATTATATATTAAATAATGTAATAAATGTAATGCATAAACTCAGAAATACATATTGCTGGAATGCAATGGGTGTTTCCTTTCTAGGTAACAATCTAAGGTGTTTATTTCGTTTGCAAGATGTGCATTAACATTAATGCTAATATTCAATGACCTAGGCTCCTTATACCTTGTGACTCCCCTTTAATTGCTTCATTCAGCCAGCAAAAGAGAAAAAAGAACATGGAGGACACAAACACCCATCTTCAAAGCCTTGTCTCAAAGGTAACTCACATCCCTGCCTCTCTCATTCTACTGATGAGGTCTAGTCATGAAGACTCATTGACCTTTAAGAGAGCCTGGAAAATGTATTTTAGCCATGATCCCAGCTGCAATCCAACCACTGTGGATGGCCAGCATGGGTTTGGGTGAGGGCCAGCAAACTCTGAAACAGGTATCACTGTCCTCTGATGGCAGTTGGTGGAATCATAAGCAGTGATTACACAAGACAGCAGTCCATCCCCATCTTCTAGATGCACAGGGACATACTTGAAGACAGGCAAAAAGATAAGGATGAGAGGCACCTGGGTGGCTCAGTCATTAAGCGTCTGCCTTCGGCTCAGGTCATGATCCCAGGGTCCTGGGATTGAGCCCCGCATTGCTCCCTGCTCAACGGGAGAACTGTTTATCCCTCTCCCTCTCCCCCTGCTTGTGTTCCCTCTCTCGCTGTCTCTCTCCCTGTGAAAAAAATAAATAACATCTTAAAAAAAAGATAAGGATGAATTAAACCTTTTAATGCACATAAATACATCAATGTTCACTGTACTATAGGGTCAAAATCTCACACTTGAATACGTGGGAGCAATAAGGATTTATTTTCTAAAAATTATACTGAACTTAAACTGCTAAATTTGCATTAGAATGTTTAGACATTTGTAAAAACTAGAAAAAGTGATGTTTTCCATGACTTCTAAAAGATTTTGTATTTTTATACATTCTAATAAATTGTTATATAACATCTCATTGGTGCCAACAACAGGAGTAAATCCAAAGGAAAAAAATGATTTCATATTTACATAAATATATGTTAGAAACTCCAAAGGTAAAATGTTGGTTATTTTCCACTTTGAATCCCACATATTCTAATAGTTGCATCTCGGGATATTAGAATGATATAGATGTAGTGATATTTCCAATGCCAAGAAAGCCATTATCTGAGAAACAACCTCATGGAAGTCCAGAAATAATTATAAACACATGGGTGATCTGGCCTACATGGGAAGAAAAGGGCTGGAAAGCAATAAGGGAGCAGCGTATTATTTTTTTCAGGTTCATCGAGATCTCTGCAGTTGTGGACTAAAAGTGTGTGCACAGCATTATACACCATATGAATAACATCTCACAATGTCTCCCATCCTGTTTTCTTCTCCCAGACCTTCTATTAGTTTTATAAAATACAAAAACACATGGAAAAACACACATGCAAATGTCCAAGTTTTACATCAGAACCAGAATGTACCCTGGAAAATTCAGCTACGACTGATCATTGCACATAGAACTAGACAACTATCAAAAATTTCCAAAAATTGAACCCTGGACTCCTCTATTTGCCTATAACTATAAAAGCTTTCCTCATCCAGTAAGGTAATCAAATTGAACTTTTAAGTCTCTCAAGAAGAAAAAGGGCAGGGCGACTGGGTGGCTAGTGGTTTGGTTAAGCATCTGCCTTTAGCTCCAGTCATGATCCTGGGGTCCTGGGTTCAAGCCCCACATCTGGAGGCCCATCAGGAAATCTGCGCCTCCCTCTTTCTGTCTGCCTCCCTCCACCCCCCACCGCAACTCATGCTCTCTCTATATAAAATAAATAAAAGTAAAATCTTAAAAAGAAGAAGAAAAGGGGCAAACATTTTTAACCTGTTATTCATCCATATTTGATTAGAATTATAAACAACGGTAATATTAATTATAACTATAAAATAATCTACACAAAAGGACTGTTGTGAGAACTCTACGTATATAAAAGCCTAGATCAGTATCTGGCTAGCATGCAGAAAGCATTTTTTTAAAGATTTATTTATTTATTTATTCATGAGAGACAGAGAGAGAGAGAGGCAGAGGCAGAGGGAGAAGCAGGCTCCCCGCCGAGCAGGGAGCCCGATGCGGGACTCGATCCCAGGACTCTGGGATCATGACCTGAGCCGAAGGCAGACGCTTAACAGACTGAGCCACCCAGGTGTCCCAGAAAGCATTTGATAAATATCAACAACTGTTAAATATGGGGGAATATTTGGAAAATATTTCTAAAAATAGAATGAATATATTCGTTTTTATTTTCAAACTCATATGAGAAACGTTAAGGCAAATCCTAGCATTTGTTCATGGAAGAGCAACATGAATGATAATTCCCTTAAAAGTGATCCCCCATATCTGATTGCCACACCATTGCCTCATTAGAAAATGAAACACACACCCACCCTACACTTAGCACATGAGAACTCTGCCAGCATGGAGCACATTAAGCTTCATCAAAATGCTTTTGGAGTCCATGAAATGCTCTGCTATACGGAAGACACCAGAAGCAATTATTAAGTGACTGGGGAGATAAATGTAGCTATTAATACTGCACACCTGCCGTTCTCCCCTCTGCACTTTGATCTAACAGATGATGATTTGTAATGGCACAACCTCAACACTCGCCCACCTGTAGTTTATTAGGAAATCAGCCAAGTAACAGTATTGCTTCGTTACTAGGAGCAGGGAGCTAGACACACACCGTGAATTTTTGTCATTTCAGAGGTGATATTTTCCTCCAGAAATCACCCTGAGCACCTGCGCTGCCCTTTGGCGAGCGATATGCAAATTAAGCATCCCGGTTGCGCATACATGCTTCTTCCTATTCAAAACCTCTGGCTTTATGGATTATTGTATTGTTTTAAAAATAGATATTAGCATGTATTATTTTTGCACAGTGTATCTTTGCCCAGTTTATGCCCCAGGAAAGTAAACCGCATTATATTTTTTTCCCTTGGTTAGTGTTTTTTTTTTTTTACACACTACTTAAACTTCATCTACAGGTGGAGCCTTTAAAGATATTTTAAAACATTGGAATAACCACATAACTGCTTCTTCAGCTGCAGGAGGAAAGCTATTAGGTTATTTTCGCATTGAACAATGTGGGAAAAAATCGTTGCATGACAAAAAGTTCAGTTGTCATGGAGCATTTGAATTGACTTGGCGGGTTCATCTGTTGGATTATTAGTTAGGTTTTATTTGCCTCAAAATACCCTCACCATAAACAAGCACTGTAGAAGCAGAGACATTTTTTATGGCTATATCTTTAATGTTTTGTTATCATGGAATGAGCATAAGCATCCAGGAACAATAGACAAAGAAACACCAGGAGCAGCAGGAAACTAAGTCGTTTCAAACCAAAAGACTTCAAAGCCCAGGTATGCCTGCTAACATTTTGTGAAAATTTATCATACACTTAATGTCTCAGGGATGAATAAAATAGATGTAAACCAAATGATGCTTTTTTTCAAAGCATCTAAAATATGTATGATTGTATTCTCTTTTTGACATATCTTTTCATTTGTAGACAATACTCTGGTCATTATCATTGAAATTCCAAAATTGTGAGGTAAGTTAATTTGTGGTGTGTGTGGGTATGTGTGTTTGAAAGACACTTCAGACACTTCATCCAGATTTATTGCCAATGTCACTTGGAAACTTTTAATACTTCTACATTTTTTTCTTCCTAGAGTCATTTAAATTTTTCCCATATGAAAAAACAGGAAATAATTCTTTAATCCACTTTACAATGATTTATCTGGTCATTTTCCTTTTAACTGTGGAATCACTTAAGTGACAAGTTCTTTATAACTTGGTACTTGTATGCTTCCATGGAAATTTCAGTAGCTTCATGGGGAAAAAAACCCACTCAATATAGGGATTTGAGTGATTTAGTCTGATTTGACTTTGATAAACTTGACATATGAAATAAACCTACATAGTCTAAATTGAGTTTGTGAGAGTAATCCTTGATATACAATCACAATTCTCAGTCCGCAGGGAAACTACAACATTACAGTGGCTAAAGTAACATAAAGATTTATTTCTGCATGCCCATCACAGGTCAGCTGGGCTCCTATACTGAGCAATGTTTTTGTCAGAGATCAAACCATCAGGGCAGGGAGGTGTAACTTTTCCTCAGGAAGGGTCTGTGAATGATGATAACCTTTATTAAATGTACTCTACTTTGCTACAATTTCATAAGGAACAAATGTTATATATTTATAAGTAAATACATGGAAAAGCATAAATTATTTCTATTTGAGAAACTTGCTAGTTGATCATTTAAAAACTCATCTAAACTATCTATAGAAAATGTATCAAGACTATATAGTGCTGATTTACTTGTTCCCTATAGAAACAATGTATTAAAAAGGCAGAAATAAATGCATTAGAAATTTTGAAAGAGCAGAAAAGCTTATAAGTATTACATAAATCAGTGAGAATAAATGTGTGAAATGATAGACTTAAAATAGCAATATAAAAAGTAAATTCCAATTTACAACTAATGTTTTTAAAATTCCAAGACACACATGACTTTATATCTAAACATTTTCTTTAAATGCAGCAATCAGCTATCTCCAATCTAGTCTATAAGGAGGTGGGAAGTTGCCACTCTGTCCTAATAACAAATAAAAAGCTGAACAACTAAAACATCAACAACTCTTCTTAGATTGTCAGAGAAGTGACTGGTCAAGGTGCTCCCCCAAAATCAGAGAGACAGAAAAGCAGATAGGGAGAAGCATAGTCAAAGCAGAACCTCCCATGCAGAAACCACCACTGGAACCAATACTGAGGTAGCAAAACATGAACTATAACTGATGAATTGCTACAGGTTTAGTGAGGACAAGATTGAGAGATTAAAAACTCCATGGAGACCCAATCACAGGAGAGCCCTCATATTTACAAGTCTTACCTCCAGAATTTGGAACAGGTAATCACAGTAAATTTCAGAGAAAAAAATCTCCTTATGCTTCTGCTAGGGGGAGGAGAAAAAGAACCATTTTGAAGTACCCTAGAGCATTCTGTTATTAATAAGACCTGCCTTCAAAGACACTTGTTTTCCAGAGACTAAACCATTGGTTTTATCAGAGTCTAATTGACGTGAGGAAGGAAAATACCAAACTCCAGCCCACTCTACCATCCTATCTCACTTAAAGGGGGGGGTGGGGAGTGGGAAGCACTTGTGAAGTTCACCGTCCAGAGGCATGGGTTCACTAAATAAAACTAACCACAGGACGAGAAAACACTTTCTCTCCCTCCACGCCTCACCACCACATTACTTAAGGACTATTTACCGCAGTACATTTTACCCAGTATATCATGTCTGGCCATCAAAAAAACAAAACAAAACAAAACAAAACTACATGGCACACTAAAAGGCAAAAAAACAAAACAACAACAACAAAAAAAAAAACACCCCACAATACAAAGAGACAGAGCATGCATCAGAATCCGACATGGGAGAGATATGAGAATTATAAGACTGGGAATTTAAAATAACTATGATGAATATGGTTAAGGGCTCTATAGATAAAGAATACAGAATAGAAGAACAAATGGGCAATGTAAGCAGAGAGAGAGAAATTCTAAGGAAATTCAAAAAGAAGTACCGGAAATCAAAAACACTGTTAACAGAAATGAAAAAAAAAAAAAAGCCTTTAATGGGCTCATTAGTAGATTCAACATGGCTGAAAAAGAATCTTTGAGCTTTAGAATATGTCGATAGAAACCCCCAAACTGAAAATGAAAATAGAACACAGACTGAAAGAAACAAGAGAATATGTCCAAAGATGTGGGACTACTACATTTCATACATGAAATGGAAAGGCCAGAAGGAAATGTAAGAGAGAAAGAAAACACACACACACACACACACAAGAAATATTTGAGAATATAATGATGAAGAATCCCCCTCCCCCAATTAATGTCAGCCGCAAAACCACAGTTCTAGGTAGCTCAGAAAGCTTCAAGCAAGATAAATGCCAGAAAAACTACACCTAGATGTACCACATGAAAACTGCAGAAGATCAAAGATTTATTAAACATCTTGAAAGAAACAAAAAGAAAGAAACCTTACTGATAGAAAATCACAGATAAGAAATTTGTCTCTGACTGCTCAGAAACCATGCAAGCAAGAAGAAAGTTGACTGAAATATTTTAAGTGTTTAGAGGAAAAAAAAAAAAAACAACCTAGGATTGTATGTCCCGGGAAATTATCTTTGAAAAGTGAAGGAGAATTAAAGACTTTCACAAACACACAAAAATTGAAAGAATTTGTTGTCAGTAGACCCTCCTCACAGGAATGTTAAAAGAAGTTCTTTAGAGAGAAGAATGATAGAGGTCAGAAACTCAGATCTATAAAATGAAAGGAAGAGAACTAAAAAAAAGGTGAAGGTAAATTAATTTTTAATATTTCTTATTCTTAATTGATCTAACAAAGAACATTTTGTTCAAAATAATAATACCAACAACATACCTGATTATGTGTGCTTTTGTATATTGTATACATATATATAGGTTTAAGTATGTTTATATGGAAGTGAAATGAATCACCAAGGAAGGAACAGAGGAATTAAGATTTTTTTAATTATAAGGTACTCATCCTACCTGTAATGTGCTAATGTGTTATTTGAATGTAGACTTGGATTAACGGTAAATGTACACTGCAAACAATGAGGCAACCACTAGAGTTTTTTTTTTTTTTTTTTTAAATAACGTATAACCAGGGGCGCCTGGGTGGCTCAGTAGTTAAGCATCTGCCTTCGGCTCAGGTCATGATCCCAGGGTCCTGGGACCAAGCCCTGCATTGGGCTTCCTGCTCCGTGGGAAGCCTGCTTCTCCCTCTTCCACTCCCCCTGCTTGTGTTCCCTCTCTCGCTGTGTCTCTCTGTCAAATAAATAAATAAAATCTTTAAAAAAAAAAGATATAACTAGAAAGAAGAGAAAGGAAAGAAAATGGAACCATATAAAATGCTTAATACAAATAAAGGCAGGGGAAATAAAGAGTGAAAGACAAAAATAGGAATAAAAAACAGGGCAACAAATAGAAAACAGAAACAAATATAATAGATATTAATCCAACTGTATCAAATAATCACTTTGACATCAATGGACTAAATGCACCAACTGAAAGACAGAAATTGTTGGAGTGAATCAAAAAAACAAAATCCAACTATATGTTATCTACAACTAACCCATTTTAAATATAAAGACATATATAGATTAATGTAAATGGATGGAGAAAAATATACCATGTTAACACTAATCAAAAGAAAGAAAGAGTGGCTATATCAAATTAAGAGAGAGCAGACCTCATCAGGGGTAGTGTAGAGCATGATGTAACAATTAAAAGGTCAATTCTCCAAGAAGACATAATAATCCTTAACAAGTAAGCACTTAACGACAGAGTGTCAAACTATGTGAGGCAAAAACTAATAGAACTGCTAGGAGAAACAGATGAATCCACTACCATTGTTGGAGACTTCAACACCCCTTTATCAGAAATGGACATATTTAGGAGACAGAAAATCAGTAAGGGCATAGTTCAACTCAACACCACCATCAGTCAACTTGATATAATCGACATCTATAGACTATCTCATCCAACAATGGCAGAATACACATTTTCCCCAAACTTACATGGAATATTCACTGAGATAGAGCACAGTCTAGGCCATAAACCATAACTTAACAAATTTAGAAAAATAAAAATTGTACAATGTCTGCTCTCAGACCACAATGAAACTAAACCAGAACTCAACTATAGAAAGATAGGTGGAAAACCCCAAACTACATCAAGATTAAACAATACACTGTTAAACAGCACATGGGTCAAATATTTCAAGAGAAATTTAAAAATATTTTGAACTAAGTATAAATGTAAATACAACTTATCAAAATTTGTGGGTTGTAGTGAAAGCAGTACTTAGAGACAAATTGATAGCATTGAATGCATGTATTAGAAAAGAAAGATGTAAAATCAATAATCTAAGTTTCCACCTTAGGAAACCAGAAAGAAAGAGCAAATTAAATACAAAGTAAGCAGAAGAAAAGAAATACTAAAAATTAGAGAAAAAAATCAGGGAAATTGATTTCTAAATTGATTTGTAAAAAAGTCTATTTTTAAAAAAGTAATGATCACATATGATTGTTTTCTAAAGAATTTGTAGATATTTGTAAAGGTAAAGGCAAGATTCTTCTTATGTTTAATACAAACATTTCATTTGAAAATCCAAAATTCTCATTTAAATAAATTTTCATGTAGAAATACCAAATTTAATGTTTAGATACTAAGACAGACAATATAAGATCTGTAAACTTTCTTCCTAAGATATGTGATTTATGTCTAATTAAGTTTGGACATGATTAATATTCCAAATTAGAACTTGGAACAATTACATGTAAATATATTTGATTTCATTTAGGTCTTGCTGCCTAACAAATCACCCCATGATAATTTGCAAGCCCTACAGGAACTTCCCAAGTATAATCTGAAGCCAGCTCCCTGACCCCATCATAGCTGGAGGGCAGAGAAAGACAGAAGAAAGAGGCAAACCCCTCCAGATTCATTGGTGGCAGGTTTCATAAGCAAGGGAACTTACAGGTTTGTCTTGGGTGGCCACAACATGAGAAGCTCTCTGCATTCACCTGACAAATCTTAAAAGTTTATATAGAGGCCTTCCTTGGGGTCATTCACATACACAATCCAGATGGTCTCATCCCCCATCACTGTCTCAAGGCTGTACTCTTGGAGCAGCTTCTAAGAGTGGGGAAGGCAAGCAGAATGCACATTCCAAAGACAGGGGAAGCCTTCAGTAGCCCTCGTCCAGCTCTCAGGTCAACTAATAGTCACATTTTTTCAATGACCTCTCCTAACATCTTAATACTTATTAGCTTTAACAATCACCATTTTCTTGCTCACTGGTTTGTAGGTGAAGAATTAGGGCAGGACTCAGCAGGGACGACTTTTTTTCTGTCCCATCTGTCATTGGCTCTTATGGCTCAATTGGAGATCGAGGCCTCAAGGCCTCATTCACATGCTTAGAAGCTCGATATTGGTTGTCAGCCTGGTTCTTCCATTTATTTCCACGTAGCCTGTCTCTGTGTTCTCATTCTCCAGGGCCTCTTTCTCCAAGAGGTTAACCCATACATCTCAACATTAAAGCTCAAAGTAGCAATAAGAAAAAGTGGAAACTACGGGGTCTCTTATTTGAGTCTGGCACAATGTCACTTCCACCAAATTTTATTGGCCAAAAGAAGTCAAAAGCCCAGCTCGGAACAGAGTGGAGGGAAAGTTGTCCTCTTGATAGAGAAAGAGGCATGCACGCATGGGAAGAGAAGGAATTGTTAACAGCCATTGCATGTGATAGAGTTATCATACAGTTGAATCTCAGACTATCTTTGCTTTGCTCCAATGACCCCTGACCTTGGACAAGAAAAGGACAAGTTGTGTTAGCTACTGATTTATGGTGTGCTGCTTAAATTGTGAAACTCCTCTAGCAGCATGTGGGTATAACTTGTCTATACTGTTTAGGAATCTACAGAGAGAGAGTTTACACCCAGTTAAACCTACTACACCTGGTGTGGTTACATGACCAGTGGGGTGTAAAATACTCTGCTGGAAGCTTTTGCCCACGCTATCCTGGAACCAAGATTCCTCTCACATATCTCCATGGTTCACTATCGAGAGACAAAGTACATCCTGTGTGACCAAGGAAGGAACCTGGGAGCTGCACCTGGAAGTTTCTGGGGCCCCGATGAGTGCCTGTGTTTTCTTTCCCCTTCTTTACCATATTATTCATCTTTATTAAAGCTTTACATTAGTATACTCAGTGGAATCTTCTGAGTTCATTCAACTATCTAACCCTGTGTAATTGATTCTACCATTATTTTAGGCAATATATTAAAACTCACTCTAAAAAATTGAAGCAATATATTCCTTTACTTAAATAAAACAAACACAAAAAGTTAGTCCCTAGTGAACCACTTATAACCTAACAACAAATTTTTGGTTTAAAGTAAACTTTTCCTTTTCTGTTAGATGGAAAGTTCAGAAAATTGCTTTTTGGTGAATGGCAATTTTACTTCTTCTGATAATAATACTAATAATAATGCCTAAAATGTATTGAGTGTTTACCATAAGCCCAGCATTTAAATCCATTATATCATTTATTTGTCATGAAAATATTGTTACAAACAACACTATCATTATTTATAAAATTCATATATATATTATATATACATATATATTATGCGTAATATATATATATACACATACATATATAGAGGGAGGCCTTACCTGTGCCTATATGTATACATACATATGAATATGTATATATATATAAAATTTGCAAACACATCAATTCTAGAAATACCTTTTCAGTATACCTATATATGCTAAGTATATTATCTCCTCACTCTTCTTTGATAGTGTTTGTATTTATCAGCCTAATAAACTTTGTAAACTTTTTTTTCCAAACCACGTTACCATGGGATATTTCTGAAATATGTTTCCTTATAAACATTATAAGAATAATTAAATTGTTCCTTTAGAATATATTTCTGCATAATTAATTTTGTTTTTCCAAGATATATTTCATCCTAAGTATTTTATTCCACATTTATCATTAAGGAGTCTTCATTAGAATATTAATATTGTTATCAACTAATTTGGAGTCCTAATTTTATGAACACAAGGAAGGGTCCATACCTCTAGAAAATCAAACTCTCTTAGTTACTATCTTTTCTTTATCTAAGGGCTATCTCTCTTCTACAGTGCCCTTAAACTAACATCTTTTCCTTTCTTCATCATAAAAGGAATACTTTTATTACCCAATTTCTCAACACATTTTGAATTGAATCTGTGAAAAAAATTCAGTCAGGACTGCATATTTTTGCCTCCCCTTGAATTTTCAGGAACTCTGTTTTTCATAATCTTATAGTTATAAGGGTCTTTTCTATGTTCCTGGGAGACATTTGTGTATCCTGGAATTGACAACAAAAGTCCCACCTCAAATGTATATCAGGGAAAGCAGATCAGGTCATACATTACAAACATTACATAGAAAATGATGTAATGCATGTTGATTAACATAACATAATAAAAGAAAAAACTGCATAAAACTGAGGACTGACTCCATCAACAGTAAGTCCAGATCGACAAAAGGAACTAGAGCTTCTTGGAGAAATAACTGGTTCTAAGACTAGGGCAAGGAATAAATAGGATGAGCCTGGAGCATCTTGAAGTGTCATAAAATACGGAAGTTTTCAAAACACACACACACTCATGAGGGTATGTCAAATGGACGCAGGAGCCAACAGAAAATGCTCTCAATGGCCAAAGCTGGAACAATGTGAGCAACAAAACAAATAAATATGAATGTGTTTAAATAAATAATGAATAAATACACAAAGGGAGAAGAGACAAATCTCACATGCAGAATAATTCCAAATAATTTATGTAGATACTCCATGCTCAAAGAGGTTGAGCATAACTTCCCACTTCTTTTTTTTAATTTTTTTGTTGTTATGTTAATTACCATGCATTACATCATTAGTTTTTGATGTAGTGTTCCATGATTCATTGTTTGTGCATAACACCCAGTGCTCTGTGCAGAATGTGCCCTCTTTAATACCCATCACCAGGCTAACCCATCCCCCCACCGCCCTCCCCTCTAGAACCCTCAGTTTGTTTTTCAGAGTCCATCGTCTCTAATGGTTCGTCTCCCCCTCCGACTTACTCCCCTTCATTCTTCCCCTCCTGCTATCTTCTTCTTCTTTTTTTTTAACATATATTGCATTATTTGTTTCAGAAGTACAGATCTGTGATTCAACAACCGTCTTGTACAATTCACAGTGCTCACCGTAGCACATACCCTCCCCAGTGTCTGTCACCCAGCCACCCAATCCCTCCCACCCCCCACCACTCCAGCAACCCTCAGTTTGTTTCCTGAGATTAAGAATTCCTCATATCAGGGAGCCTGGGTGGCTCAGTTGGTTAAGCGACTGCCTTCAGCTCAGGTCATGATCCCGGAGTCCTGGGATCAAGTCCCACATTGGGCTCCTGGCTCGGCGGGGAGCCTGCTTCTCCCTCTGACCTTCTCCGTTCTCATGCTGTTTCTCTCTCTCTCTCTCAAATAAATAAATAAAATCTTTAAAAAAAAAGAATTCTTCATATCAGTGAGGTCATATGATACATGTCTTTCTCTGATTGACTTATTTCACTCAGCATAACACCCTCCAGTTCCATCCACGTCGTTGCAAATGGCAAGATCTCATTCCTTTTGATGGCTGCATAATATTCCATTGTGTATATATACCACATCTTCTTTATCCATTCATCTGTCGATGGACATCTTGGCTCTTTCCACAGTTTGGCTATTGTGGATATTGCTGCTATAAACATTGGGGTGCACGTACCCCTTCGGATCCCTACATTTGTATCTTTGTGGTAAATACCCAGTAGTGCAATTGCTGGATTGTATGGTAGCTCTATTTTCAACTATAACTTCCCACTTCTTAAATGTGTGCTGTGTCAAAGTGACATTTCTCAAAAGAATATAGTATGGAAATTTGGAATGGAGGGTGATAGATAACTTTATAGTGGAGAAACCTGACAAATACTAACTCGGGTAAGTGACAAAGGTTAAAATAAACAAGGGTAAGTTATAAGTCATGCTGTTAACATGCACCTTTGATAAAATGTGGTAAAAATGATATTTTTTCTTCATGGTCCTGCTCCTCAAAACCCATACCTCAATCTGAACATGAGAAAAACATCAGATGAATCTCAATAGAGGGGCATTTTACAATATACCTGTTCAATACTCCTCAAAACTATTGTCATGAAAATCAAGGAAAGTCTCAGAAATTCTCATGGCCAAGGGTCATCTAAGACATAAAGACAACATGTAAACATGCAATATCCTGGATGATATCCTGAAACAGAAAGGAATAGTAGGTAAAAACTAAGAAAATCTGAATAAAATATGGACTTTAGTTAATTATAATGTATCGATATTGGTTTGTTAATTGTAACAAATATACCATACTAATGTAAGATGTTAATAGTAAGGGAAAACTCATGTATAGATTATGGGAAGTCTGTACTATTTTCACAGTTTTTCTGTAAAATTTAAAACATTCTAAAAATTTAAGTTTAATTAAAGTCAAAATTCCAACACTGACTGAAGTGCTTAGAGCAGGGGAGAGAATCAATGCATATTCCCAAAAACAGACTAAACAATGAATAAATAAAAAATCATAAGATCAATGCAAAATTAAGAAGATCCAAAAATATCTAATTATCTATGTCTGTGAGTAAAAGTTTGGAGACATTTCAATTGTTATAGTCCATGCCTTTGTGAATACTGCAATTCAAGACCCTGCCAATACTAATAGTTACAAAAAGTCAATAAATTTATAAAGAATTGTATTGTGGGCACTGTAAAACAGGGATATTTCAAAAAGACGTAGGAGTTAGGGTTAAGTACCTTTTACTAGATGCATTTGGGAAAAAAATTGATTGCTAAAAGAACATCAATGGCTTGAAAAAAATAATAGTTCAAAAACATTGAATTAATAAAAATTCTCAAATCCATAGTAATATTTAGAAAGAATGATAAAAGGAAGGAAAAACAATGACATAAAAATCATATTATAACAAAGACATAAAATACATATTGTACAAAGACATAAAAATCATATTATATTAACAGTGAAACAAAAAAAGAAAAACTTGTAAACTAAATACAAAAAGAAAAATGAAATCCATTATGCAAAAATTATTAGAAACCTAAGGATGCATTGGTAGACAAATTAATAAAGACAAATCTTAAAAATAAGAATAAAGTTATAGCACAACATGCAGAAAAACATTAAGACCACAGAAGATGTAAATAGAAAAAGCAATAATTAGTAAAGTGTTATATGCAAAAATAGAAAAAATATTTTAAAAAATATTTAGAAAAATTGGTCATGGACTCAGTCATAAAAACATAAAAATCATAAAAATTGTAATGCTCAAAGTCAATGATCATGCACAATAAAAAATAACAACAAAAGTACAAATGAGAAACAGTTATTTCAAAATTTCAAAATAATTTTTATTAAAGTTATTGAATCATGGTGAAATTTTAAAAGCCCAAATCACTGTACTCTGAAAATAACAAGCTGTGAAGATTTACACAATCAATTTGGGCCAAAGTTATATTTAGAGGTTAAGTGATAGCATTAACATACCATAATTACTAAAAATTAAAATTAATTAATTTTAGTTTCAGCATTTGAAAAAAATAAATAAATAAAATGAACTAACCCAGTAAAGTGAATTAAAAAATATAAAAATAAAAGCTTTTAAAGGAAAACAAAAATTGATAGCAAAATTCACATACTGTTTTTTTAAACATGATTAAAATAGATATCATTATGCCAAACATAAAAAAATATATTTTTAAAAAAACCTACATTCAACATTTGTAAATTATAAGAACATAAATAACTTTATGCTTTAAAAATCCCTCAATAAAAAGCACAATGATATGGAAAAAGTAAAAATTAGCCACATTCACTTTCTTGTCAATAAAGTAGAAAATGTGAGCAGTAGGCAGAGTTAAAAAAATTATCAAAGTATTGGGGCACCTGGGTGGCTCAGTCAGCTGAGCCCAGATCTTGCTTTCAGGTCAGGTCATGATCTCAGGATCCTGAGATCTAGCCCCCATGATGGGCTCTGTGCTCAATATTGCAGTGTGCTTTCCTTCTCCCTCTGCCCCTCCCCCACCTTGCAAGTGTGTGCTCTCTCTCTGTCTCTCTCTAAAATAAATAAATAAATCTTTAAAAAATTATCAATGGACTATGAGAAGAGATTCTGGATGTAAGTTACTTTACACTTGAATTTGTATAAGTATTCAAGAAAAAATTAATTCCTACAATAAAAATCATGGAAAGTTTCTGATTATCTCATGGAATCTATTTGAACCAGCTATTAGTACATATAAATACAGCACTTATATATCAATATCTATTCTAAACACTTATGGCAAAATCCAAAAAAAAAGAAATTCCATGTAGTAATAAATGATTTTACATCCAAAAAGCAAAGATGATTTTATTAGGAAATTAATAGATAATATTAAATTTTAAGTCAAAAAGAAAAAATATCTGATCATTCTAAATAAAAAGTAAAAATCATATGATTAACTCATTGGATGCTAATAATGTGTCACAAATATAATCCACAAGATTTACTTAAAATAGAGGAATTTTTTTTAAGCATTAAGGTACAGGAATATTCTGTTAACATAACTCTCTCTGAAATCAATAGCCAGCATCATTCTTAATATTTATCTCCATGATAAACCAAGATGCATTCATTTAACATTACTTAACATCATTCTATTAATTTTGATGAATAAATTAAGACTCCAAGTAGATATAAGGAGTATGGATATTGGAAGAGTGAGGAAAAGTTACCATTGTTTGCAGATGCGATGCATTCTGACAAAATTTGGCTTTTTAAAAGTCATCTCAAACTTAGTATCTGCAAAACTGAATTCTTTCCTAGCATACATTCTAAGTGTTTTTCTATGTCTTCTACACTTAGGAAAATGATATCACATCTAGCCACTAGTTCAAACCAGAAACCAAGGAGGAATTTTGATTCCTTCATTTCCCTTATTATGTCATCCAATGCATAAGTACTTGGGCACCTACTTGTCACTACATTCATCCTTTATCTCTCACTTGGCCATTATGATGATTTCTAAAATTGGTCTACCCACTTCTACCCTAAAGTTCTTCCCTTACTTAGCAGCTCTAGTGTTTTTTTATGTGGATTTTTTTAATTAAGTTTTTAAATTTTAATTCCAGTATAGTTAACATATAGTGTTATATTAGTTTCAGGCATACAATATAGGTATTTAACAATTCTATGCATCATTATTTGGTACTCATCACGATAAGTGTACTCTTAATCCCCTTCACCTATTTCGCCGATCCCCCCACCCATTTCCCCTCCCCTCTGATATGCTTGATTTTAAACTTGAGGTTCTAGTGATTTTTAAGTCAGTTATAAGTCACTCGCTTAACACTTCCCATTGTATTTATAAGTACATCTAAACCCCCATGTACATTATATAGTCTGCCATGATATTCCTTCACTGGGCATGCAATCTAGAAGAACTCCTCTGGTTTAAGTTATTCTCTAACACAACAATCGGAAAGAATCTATTGAAAAAGCATTGAATTAAATTATACAAGGGGTACCTGAATGGCTCAGTGGGTTAAAGCGTCTGCCTTTGGCTGGGGTCATGGGCCTGGGGTTCTGGGATGGAGGCCTGTGTGGGGCTCCCTGCTCAGTGGGGAGTCTGCTTTTCCCACTCCCTCTTTCCCCTCCCCACTCGTGCTCTCTCTTTCTCTCTCTCAGATAAATAAAATCTTTAGAAAAAAATTTAATTATACAAAAATGTCTTTATATAACAGTAACTATCAAAATAACATTATAAAAAAGATATGTTCTAAGAAAAATACAATTAGAGAAAGGTATTCTTAAATTCATACACTTAGAGATAAAAATATAAATTTGAAAAATAAGAGTAATTTAAAATATAAATAAAAATAAATACATATAAAATGTTAAAAATTCTTACCTGATTTCAGATTACAAAAGATTTTTATAAAACATATTACCTAATGATGGCAAGCAGCAGCATAAATTGATTTAACTATCTTTAAAACAATATTTTGAAACACACTGAAGCCTTAAAATTGTCTAATTTTTGACTCAGTGAGTTAATTTTAAAATATTGATATTTGCCTTAGTAAAGCAGAAAAAAATGTTTATGATACATTATCTTGATAAAATTTTAGCAATACAATACATAACAATAAAACACTCTAAATAAATATGTAATAATGAGAGAAAAATCATAGTATCAAGAGAAAGCAAATAGAAAATTGTACTTTCAGTACAATTAACTGTATGCATTTGAAAATGAAATTTTCATTTGAAATGAAACACAACACCATCAATTCAATAATTATTTTCTGCTGGAATTTTCTGTTGGAGATTTTTTTTAAATGTGCTTTACTAAAATTTGTTAAATTTAACTATTTATTATATTCATATAAGTAAGATAAACAACCTTTAAAATCATCAGTATAATCTGATAATGTATATTTATGAATACAGCATAAAATAGTGCAGAAATTATTTAACTGACTTGTTTTAAAAAAATGAAAATTTAAAGAAGAGTAAAAACCAAATCGAACAAATCAAAGAAAAAAGACATTCTTCTAATTAGAAAAAATTCCTTTGGTCTTTTTTTTCCCCTCCCATAAAATATAAAAATATGATGTCAGGTTCTGGGTAAAAAAAGAAAAAACAAATATTTCAGAAGCACAAAATAATAAATCAATTTTTATTCCCTAAATCATACTCCAAAGAAAGGAAAAGAATGTTGAAGTAGATACTGATCACTAAAAATGGAATAATCCAGACTGGCATTACTCCAATATCCTAATAGAAAATTAGACTCCTAAGAGATTACTGCACTGAATGAGGACGCACCTGAAAATACTTTTCAGGACAAACATATAGTGATAATCAGTTAACAAGGAAATGTGTTTTCTAGGAATCATGTATAATTTGTTAAATACTCAAACCGAGGAATCAGTATGTATACAAATGAGGCAGTTTGAACAAGTTTTACTTCTGAAAGATCATGCACATGAATGAGTGGATTGATGGATGGAAGGAGGGATGAATGGATGGATGGAAGGATGGAGATACATATAATAGAAATAAAAAGAAAATATATTAATTGACATGGAAACCAGCAAGTTTTCTTTTGAGGAAACAATATATAACAGTCATCTTAAGAGCCACAAAAAAAAAAAAAAAAACCAAGTCAGGTAAAAAGCTATAAATAAATAACATTTTTCCTTTGAGTTAAATATAGCAAGGATGAGAGTTGCAGACTCAGAAAGGAAATTACATTTTTCTTTCTTAAGGAGTGTGTTATAACTTTTATTTTAAAACACCAACTTATTTTTGCAAATTGCAGTGTACATAATAATGCTAATGCAATAAAAAGTCCCATAGAAATTTTACATAGAAAATGTGAGAAAATGTAATTAGAGCCAAATAGTAAAAGTGATAATAATATGAGGTTGTACTAATAAGAATACATGAAAGCAGGCTTGTACACCTGACTGTAATTACATCAGTAACACCTGAGGAAATGAAAGTTGATTAATGAGAAACAGATGCTAATTTTGAAGCCTGCAAATTCAAATGTGTTCAATAATGTAAAGAAATGGTATGCAAATGAAGTATAGAATGCATCATATACCAAAAATTATTAAAAAATTAAAAAACTACTATGTTTTAAAGAATTGTGTAAAATATAGCATAGATAGGAAAATGGATTGAAACTAACATAAGTTAAAATATGGGAGCTTTTATTTTTAGTTATTTGAATACTATTTAATGATAAAACTAACAATTTCATAGCTGTAAGAAATGTTAATGTGATTAATTTTGTTATGTCAATTTTATGAATTATATATTTGTTCAAAAATTAATCTGAATCTTAGTCTATAAGCAGAAACTAAGGTAAAAAAATACGAAATCCACATTTTTTGGAGAGTACATATTCTGCTTGTGACAAACTCCAATAAGCCACGTCAACATTGATAGAAAAAAAGCATGTCATAGTAATTCAACATTAGTATAGTTAGAAATCCCATTTGAATTGAAGAAGACATTATGAGTTGATTTTCTTGATTTTTTAATCACTTGACAAAGTTGCTTTTTTAAAGACAAAGTCCCTCCACTTCTCCAAGATCTAGAGGTAGATGACACTGACCTACTTTTCAACCTCAGAATAACATCTGCAATTAAGATGTGAGTCTGCATCAACTCCATCATTACATTATGCAGATGAGCTTTCAGAATGCTAACAAGGATGTTTTACTCCTTGAGCACCTGTGCTACAATTTTATTCTTTGTATCAGGAATTGAAGCACCTGAACTTCAGTGGGCCAACAGTATTAGAGAAAAACAGAACTATCAAATTATAATAATCCAGAAAAATCTCTGAAATTCTGTCATTTGAGAAATTTGATTCACTAAGATAGGAAATATTTCATCATAATTGAGTAAAGGGAAAAATGGTATTGAAAATGTGTTCAACTTGTCTAATGCCTTGAATGGTCAACATCTATTAAAGAGCCAGAGACGTCCTTCAAATCAAGGTCCCTGCTTTCCTGGAGGCAATAAAATGCATGACACACAGAGTGATGAATTTCTGAGGTTCCTGGAGAACACCAAGTCCTTGTAGTCTTTTCACATTTTGTCCTTTAAAACATTAGCTTTGCATTTATATCAATTTCTTTGAGAACTTAGTGAGGTTATTAAAAAAACTTAAGTATTTAATATGAGACTAAAATAATAAAATACATTTCTTTGGAAGACAAGTTTAGTGATAGCAAGGGAGGCTAAATCTATTAAGAAGAATCTTTCATTCCAATAAGGTTAGTAGAAAAAAGCATGCTATTTACTTGGAAGAAATATGACTTTCAAGAAAATAAAAATAATTGTTTTATCAGTAAAAATAGTTGTTTTATCCATTTTTTAACCATTTGAAATTTCATATACTTTTGCCCACAGCAGTAGTATACATCAAGGATTTAAAAAATTGAATAAAAATACAATACACCCAAACCAGTCAATTTCTACAAAGGCAATAAATACAAAAGGAAGTATAGGTTTTCTTTTTTCTGACACAATAAAAGTAATGTCATACTTATTTGAACCGGTTTCTAATATAGCAGGAATAATTCTAAATGAATTTCCATTTTCAAAATAAGAAAAAAAGATTTTTAAAAATTAAATGTATCATAAACAGGGTAGAAAAATTTTTTTCTGCAGTTCCAACTGCTATACTAAATAAACAACCTTTAAGAATTTTAAGTGCTATAGATCACTGTCAGCATTATAGTTGGAGATGGGAGTGCATGGGTGGTGCCTGGGTGGTGCAGTCAGTTAAGCAATGGGCTCTTGGTTTCCATTCTGTCATGACCTCAGATCAAGCTCCACTTCAGGATCCATGCTCAGTGCAGAGTCTGTTTAAGACTCTCTCTCCTTCTGCCTCTGCCCCAGGTCAGCAGGATATCAGGGATATACTGTAATCCTAACCCTAACCCTGACCCCTAAGCACTAACCCTAAACCTAACCCTCTGGAGAGGTCTCTGAAAAGCAGGATACCAGGCATATACCCTCATCTGAACCCTTAGCCTAGCCCTAACTCTGGCCCTAAACCAAACCTTAACCCTAGACCTGAGGAGGAAAATTATTTGTATATGTATTTATGTATATATATATGAATATTACTCAGCCATAAAAAAGAATGAAATCTTGCTATTTGCAACAACATGGATGAAGTTAGAGTGTATTATGCTAAGCAAAGTATGTCAGTCAGAAAAAGACAAATACCATATGATTTCAATCATATGTGGAATTAAATAAATAAAATGAGCAAAGGGAAAAAAGAGAGAGAGAGGCAAATCAAGAAACAGACTTTTAACTATATAGAACAAAAGATGATTACCCGGAGGGAGGTTGGTGGGGGATGGGCTAAATAGGTAAAAGGTAATAGTGCACTTGTTGCAATGAACACTGAGTGATGTATGAAAATGTTGAATCACTATATGGTATCCCTGAAACTAATGTTACACTGTATGTTGACTAACTGAAATTTAAATTAAAACGTAAAAAAAAAAAAAAGAGTGGGCGCCTGGGTGGCTCAGATGGTTAAGCGTCTGCCTTCGGCTCAGGTCATGATCCCAGGGTCCTGGGGTCGAGTCCCGCATTGGGCTCCCTGCTCCTTGGGAGCCTGCTTCTCCCTCTGCATTTCTCTCTCTCTCTCTCTGTCTCTCATGAATAAATAAATAAAATCTTTAAAAAAAAATAAAATAAAAATAAAAAAAGAATGATTTGGTCTAGTTGTCAGTTGACAGAAATAAAATGGGCAGTAATTAAATGTAAAACACTGAGTTCAGCAATGGTATCTTATCTGCTCTTGGGCATCCTTAGTGTAAGAACCAATATTTACCTACACTTCTAGCAGAGTATATCATATAGGAGAAAAAAAATAAATATATCTGAATTTCAAAGTGAATGAATGAAGGAATAAGGGGTTAAAATATATAAAGTGTTTCCTTAAAAAAAGAATTCATGAAGGATGCATGAATCTACGTTCATTTTATGCACCTGTTTTTTCCTCCTATATTTGCTATGCCTTTGTCTTCTCAATTTCCAAAACTGATTTTCTTTAATGTTCTCTGAGCTTCTAAAAAATAGTGGAAGCAAGAGTAGAATTGAAGCCAGTAGTAATGGCAAGTTTGAAATGAAAGTTATTGTAGATATATCCTTTTAGAAAAATTTCAAATACATGTTTTCATACAATAGTTTCCCCATGTTTTACATGTATATACTTAAAGAAGATTTCTTTTAAAAGGTTATTTAATTCACCAGATAATTATGAGTGGAAATTTATAATATAAATATGTAATAAGATGATGGCATATTCTCTCTCAAAAGAATTAAATCAAAAGACAAATCTGAATCTCTAAGATAGGCATAAAAATTTTTTAAAAACTCAAACATCTTTTTACTTATAATGGAATTGACTAATCTATATTTCTGCTTGAAATGTTTTAGTTTGTCTGAATTACTGTTGTGTGTTCTGAGCTAATTCGTATATAATGGTAATAAACATGTTTATACAGAATGGCATATCAGGAAAGGGATTATCTATCAGCATTTCCAAAGATTTCTAATGACTGCATATTTCCCTCATTAAGGATAATTGGCATTTGATATCTAGTAAATAAAATATCAAGCCTTAAATATAACTATGAATGTAAAATAGAAACTTTAAGATCCATGTAGTAAAAAAAGTGTTGTGTGTATGTCTGAATCCTTTGTCCTCTACTGGAAGGGAGATTTGAGAAGGGTAGGACCCTGGACCCCAGATTTTTAAAATTTTGTTTTATTTCTACTTACCTGCCTATTACAATATTCATAGCATAATTAACAACACAGGCAGCAACAGATGTTAGTCAAGATGCAGAGAAAGGGGAACCCTCTTACACTGTTGGTGGGAATGTAAACTGGTGCAGCCACTCTAGAAAACAGTATGGAGTTTTCTCAAAAAGTTAAAAATAGAAGTACCTTATGATCAGGCAATTGAACTAGTAGGTATTACCCAAAGGATAAAAAATACTGATTTGAAGGGGTACATGCACCCCAATGTTTATAGCAGTATTATCAACAATAGCTAAATTATGGAAAGAGTCCATCAACTGATGAATAGATAAAGAAGTTGTTGTATATACACACAGTGGAATATCACTCAGCCGTAAAAAGAATGAAATCTTGCCATTTGCAATGACATGGTTGGAGCTGGAGAATATTATGTTATGTGAAATAAGTCATTCAGAGAAAGACAAATACCATATTATTTCACTCATATGTGGAATTTAAGAAACAAAACAGATGAACATATGTGCAAGGGAAAGAGAGAGAGGTAAACCATAAAACAGACTGAGGGGTGTTGGAGAAGATGTAGGTGGGGGATGGACTAGATTGGTGATGGGGATTAAGGAGGGCACTTGTCCTGATGAGCACTGGGTGTTATATGTAAGTGATGAATCACTAAATTCTACTCCTAAACTAACACTACACTATATGTTAACTACCTGGAATTTAAATAAAAACTTGAAACCAACAAAAAAAAGAAAGAAAATACCTGAACCAATTAAGTAATGATTAAAAGTAGCTGGAGGAAAAAAAACAAATGATTTGCAAAGAAGAAACAATAAGACTGATTTGTTAACAACAATGAAGACAGAAGAGGGGAAAACTGTATCTTGAGTGTGCTGAGAAAAAAATACTGTCCATCTAGAATATATTCTCAAGGAAACTTCCGTTCAAAAACAAGGATGAAATAGAGGGGCACCTGGGTGGCTCAGTCCATTACGTGGTTAAGCATTTGCCTTCCACTTCAGGTCATGATCCCAGGGTACTGTGATCCAGCCTTGCATTGGGCTCCCTGCTCAGCAGGAAGTCTGCTTCTCCCTTTCTCTCTGCCCCTCCCCCACTCATTCTCTCTCTCTCTCTCTCTCTCTCATTCTCTCTCTCAAATAAATAAAATCTTTAAAAAAAGGATGAAATATACATATTTTCAGACAAAACAAAACAAAACAAAACAAAATCAAGAGAGTTAACAGGAAAATGCCTCACTAAGCAAAATTCTAAAGGATGTCCTTAAAACAGAAAGAAAATGACCAGGAAGGAAGGTCTGGGGTATTAGAAAAAATGATAAGCAAAGAAACTGGTAAATCCCTGGGCAAATCTAAGCAAATATTGGATATATTTGATAATATCTAAATTAGAGAATAGTCTACATGTTGGGAGGAATGTCATCTTAGTTCTATTGTTCCAAAGAAAAGAAAAGAAATCGGTAAATTTTAAGATTCATTTAAACTTTGTTTAAATCATTAGGCACATTAAAATTTCTTTTTTTTTAATTTTATTTTATTATGTTATGTTAATCACCATACATTATATCATTAGTTTTTGATTCAGTGTTCCATGATTCATTGTTTGCATATAACACCCAGTGCTCCATTCAATACATGCCCTCTTTAATACCCATCACCAGGTTGACCCATCCCCTCACCCCCTCCCCTCTAAAACCCTCAGTTTTTTTCTCAGAGTCCATAGTCCCTCATGGTTCATCTCCCCCTCCAATTTCCCCTCCTTCATTTTGCCCTTCCTACTATCTTCTCTCCCTCTTTTTTTTTAAACATATAACGTATTATTTGTTTCAGAGGTACAGGTCTGTGATTCAACAGTCTTGCACAATTCACAGTGCTCACCATAGCACATACCCTCCCCAATGCCTACCAACCAGCCACCCCATCCCTCCCACCCCCCACCACTCCAGCAACCCTCAGTTTGTTTCCTGAGATTAAGAATTTCTAATATCGGATGGAGAAAAGATGGCAGAGGAGTAGGGGACGCTATTCCAACTGGTCCCCAGAATTGAGCTGGATATCTACCAGACCACTCTGTGCACTCATGAAATCAGCCTGAGATGTAAGAAGATCTGGATCTCTACAAACATAATATCGCAGGCAGTTGGTTTCGAGGTACGAAGCAGGGAGCCGTGATTCTGAGGACAGATTTCAGAGGATAAACGGCAGTGGGAGGGAGCCTGGCTGTGGGGATCCTACACCGCCAGTGAGTGACAGCCTCACGTGCTGGGGACAGGGCACAGGCTCGCAGACTGGTAGCCATGGGGAAAGGACTTCAGGGCAGCCCCCGGGACCGAAACCCGGAGCAGCAGGTCGCTCATGCGAACAGGGAGCAGCTGGAGGTTTTAGAAGCACAAAGGGCAGAGACGCCGTGACCTGGAGGCAGGACTGGGAGTGCTGCGGAGGGGCGCACAACCCAGGCCGCTGCAGTTTATAGCAGCACGGACAGAAATGGAGAGACTGTGGCTGGAGAGCTCACTGAAGAACAGACTGCGATCTCTCTGCTCTGAGGCAGAGGGTGGGAAATGGTCTCCTCTGCTCCGACTCTCAGAAGAGACACGGAAAGCCACCAGGGAACAAAAGACCCCCCAAACCGGTTTTGTAGCTGAGAATTTCCCTAATCTGGGGAATGAAACAAACATTCGTGTCCTAGAGGCAGAGAGGACCCCTCCCAAGATCAAAGAAAACAGGCCAACACCCGGCATGTAATAATAAAACTCTCAAATCTTAGAACCAAGGAAACCATCTTAAAGGCAGTTAAGGGGGAAGAGGTTCCTTACGTACAGAGGGAGGAACATCAGAATAAAGTCAGACCTATCCACAGAGACCTGACAAGCCAGAAAGGCCTGGCAAGACATATTCAGGGTACTAAACAAGAAGAACATGCAGCCAAGAATACTTTATCTGGCAAGGTTGTCATTTAGAATGGATGGAGAGATGCAGAGCTTCCAAGACTGGCAGAAACTGAAAGAATATGTGACCACTAAGCCGGCCTTGCAAGAAATATTAAGGAGGGTTCTATAAAAGGAGAAAGACCCAAGAGTGATATACAACAGAAATTTACAGGAACAATCTAAAAAAACAACATCTTCACAGGCAACATGATGACAATTAACTCATATCTTTCAATAATCACTCTCAACGTGAATGGCCTAAATGCTCCCAAAAAATGGCACAGGGTTGCAGATTGGATAAAAAGACAGGACCCATCCATATGCTGCCTACAAGAGATTCATTTTGAGCTGAAAGATACATCCAGACTGAAAGTGAAGGGATGGAGATCCATCTTCCATGCCAGCGGACCTCAAAAGAAAGCTGAGGTAGCAATTCTTATATCAGACAAATTAGATTTTAAACTAAAGTCTGTAGTTAGAGACACAGAAGGACACTAATCATTCTTAAAGGGTCTATCCAACAAGAAGATCTAACAATTGTAACTATCTATGCCCCCAACATGGGAGCAGCCATCTAAGCCAACTGTTAACCAAAATAAAGAGTCATATTGATAACAATACATTAATTGTAGGAGACCTCAATACTCCACTCTCAGCAACAGACAGATCATCTAAGCAGAAAATTAACAAAGAAACAAGAGCTTTGAATGATACACTGGACCAGATGGACTTCACAGATATATACAGAACATTCCACCCTAAAACAACAGAATACTCATTCTTCTCGAGTGCACATGGAACTTTCTCCAGAATAGACCACATACTGGGTCACAAATCAGGTCTCAACTGATAGCAAAAGATTGAGATTATTCCTGCATATTCTCAGACCACAATGCTTTAAAACTGGAACTCAATCACAAGAAAAAATTTGGCAGAAATTCAAACACTTGGAAGCTAAAGACCACTCTGCTCAAGAATGTTTGGGTCAACCAGGAAATCAAAGAAAAACTTAAACAATTCATGGAAATCGATGAGAATGAAAACATATCGGTCCAAAACCTATGGGATACTGCAAAGATGGTCCTAAGGGACATAAGGGAAATACATAGCCATCCAAGCCTCATTCAAAAAAAATAGAAAAATCCCGAATTCACCAACTAACTCTACACCTTAAAGAACTAGAGAAAAAGCAATAAACAATGCCTCAGCCACGCATTAGAAGAGATATACTTAAGATTAGAGCAGAGATCAATTAATTAGAAACCAGAAACACAGTAGATCAGATCAACAAAACTAGAAGTTGGTTCTTTGAAAGAATTAATAAGATTGATAAACCACTGGCCAGACTTATCCAAAAGAAAAGGAAAAGGATGCAAATTAATAAAATTATGAATGAAAGGGGAGAGATCACGACTAACACCAAGGAAATAGGAACAATTATTAGAAATTATTATCAACAACTATATGCCAATAATCTGAGCAATCTGGATGAAATGGATGTCTTCCTGGAAACCTATAAGCTGCCAAGACTGAAACAGGAAGAAATTGACAACCTGAATAGGCCAATAACCAGTAATAAGATTGAAGCAGTGATCAAAAACCTCCCAAAAAACAAGAGTCGAGGGCCTAATGGATTCCCTGGAGAATTCTACCACACATTCAAAGAAGAAATAATACCTATTCTACTGAAGCTGTTTCAAAAAATAGAAAGAGAAGGAAAACTTCCAAACTCATTCTATGAGGCCAGCATTACCTTAATCCCCAAACCAGGCAAAGACCCCATCAAAAAGGAGAATTCCAGACTGATATCCCTGATGAATATGGATTCCAAAATTCTTAACAAAATCCTAATTAGTAGGATCCAACAATACATTAAAAGGATCATCCACCACAACCAAGTGGGATTTATCCCCGGGATGCAAGGGTGGTACAACATTCGCAAATCAATCAATGTGATAGAAAACATTAATAAGAGGAGGGAGAAGAACCATATGGTCCTCTCAATTGATGCAGAAAAAACATTTGACAAAGTACAACATCCTTTCCTGATTAAAACTCTTCAGAGTATAGGGATAGAGGGAACATTCCTCAAGTTCATAAAATCCATCTATAAAAAACCAATATCATCCTCAATAGGGAAAAGCTGAGAGCCTTTCTCTTAAGATCAGGAACACGTCAAGGATGCACACTCTCGCCACTATTGTCCAACATAGTACTAGAAGTCCTGGCAACAGCAATCAGACAACAAAAAGAAATAAAAGGTATTCAAATTGACAAAGAAGAAGTCAAACCCTCTCTTTTCACAGATGACATGACACTTTATGTGGAAAACCCAAAAGACTCTACCCCCAAATTACTAGAACTCATACAGCAATTCAGTAATGTGGCAGGATACAAAATCAATGCACAGAAATCAGTTGCTTTCTGTGGAAAGAGAGATTAGAGAACGCAACTGTGGAAAGAGAAATTAGAGAAACAACTCCATTTACAATAGCACCAAAAACCATAAGATATCTCGGAATAAACCTAACCAAAGAGGTAAAGGATCTATACTCCAGGAACTACAGAACACTCATGAAAGAAATTGAAGAAAACACAAAAAGATGGAAAAATATTCCATGCTCATGGATCAGAAGAATAAACATTGTTAAAATGTCTATGCTACCCAGAGCAATCTATACCTTCAGTGCCATCCCGATCAAAATTCCAATGACATTTTTCAAAGTGCTGGAACAAACAATCCTAAAATTTGTATGGAATCAGAAAAGACCCCAAATTGCCAAGGAAATGTTGAAAAAGAAAAACAAAGCTGGGGGCATCACGTTGCCTGATTTCAAGCTATATTACAAAGCTGTGATCACAAAGACAGCGTGGTACTGGCACAAAAACAGAAATATAGATCAATGGAACAGAATAGAGAACCCAGATATGGACCTTCAACTCTATGGTCAAATAATCTTCGACAAAGCAGGAAAAAAATATGCAATGGAAAAAAGACAGTCTCTTCAATAAATTGTGCTGGAAAAATTGGACAGCCACATGCAGAAGAATGAAACTCAACCATTCTCTAACACCATACACAAAGATAAACTCAGAATGGATAAAAGACCTCAGTGTGAGACAGGAATCCATCAAAATCCTAGAGAACATAGGCAGTAACCACTTTGACATCGGCCACATCAAGTTATTTCAAGATACATCTCCAAAAGCTAGTGAAACAAAAGCAAAAATGGACTTTTGGGACTTCATCAAGATAAAAAGCTCCTGCACAGCAAAGGAAACAGTCAACAAAACAAAGAGGCAACCCACAGAATGGGAAAAGATATTTGCAAATGACACTACAGATAAAGGGTTGGTATCCAAGATCCAAAAAGAACTTCTCAAACTCAACACCCAAAAAACAAATAATCAAGTCAAAAAAATGGGCAGAAGATATGAAAAGACACTTCTCTGAAGAAGACATACAAATGGCTAACAGACACATGAAAAAATGCTCATCATCTTTAGCCATCAGGGAAATTCAAATCAAAACCACATTGAGATACCACCTTACAACAGTTAGAATGGCAAAAATGGACAGGGAAAGAAATAACAAACGTTGGAGAGGTTGTGGAGAAAAGGGAACCCTCTTACACTGTTGGTGGGAATGCAAGTTGGTACAGCCACTTTGGAAAACAGTGTGGAGGTTACTCAAAAATTTAAAAATAGAGCTACCCTATGACCCAGCAATTGCACTCCTGGGTATTTACCCCAAAGACACAGATGTCGTGAAAAGAAGGACCATATGCACCCCAATGTTCATAGCAGCAATGTCTGCAATAGCCAAACTGTGGAAAGAGCGCAGATGCCTTTCAACAGATGAATGGAAAAAGAAGATGTGGTCCATATATACAATGGACTATTACTCAGCCATTAGAAAGGATGAATACCCAACTTTTACATCAACATTCATGGGACTGGAGGAGATTATGCTAAGTGAACTAAGTCAAGCAGAGAAAGTCAATTATCATATGGTTTCACTTATTTGTGGAACATAAAGAATAGCATGGAGGACATTAGGAGAAGGAAGGGAAAAATGAAGGGGGGTAATTCGGAGGGACAGATGAACCATGAGAGACTATGGACTCTGAGAAACAAACAGAGGGTTTTTTGGTGGGGAAGGGGGATTGGTTAGCCCAGTGATGGGTATTAAGGAGGGCACGCAGTGCATGGAGCACTGGATGTTATACAAAAACAATGGATCGTGGATCACCACATCAAAAACTAATGATGTATTGTATGGTGACTAACATAACATAATAAAATTTTAAAAAAACTAAAAAAAAAGAATTCCTCATATCAGTGAGATCATATGATACAAGTCTTTCTCTGACTTATTTCACTAGGTATAATACACTCTAGTTCCATCCACGTCGTTGCAAATGGCAAGATTTTGTTTTGTTTTGTTTGGCTGCATAATATTCCATTGTATATATATATATACACCACTTCTTTATCCATTCATCTGTTGATGGACATCTTGGTTCTTTCCATAGTTTGGCTATTGTGGACATTGCTGCTATAAACACTGGGGTGCACGTACCCCTTCAGATCCCTACATTTGTATCTTTGGGGTAAATACCCAGTAGTGCAATTGCTGGGTCATATGGTAGCTCTATTTTTAACTTTTTGAGGAACCTCCATGGTGTTTTCCAGAGTGGTTTCACCAGCTTGCATTCCCACCAACAGTGTAGGAGGGTTCCCCTTTCTCTGCATCCCCGCTAACATCTGTTGTTTCCTGACTTGTTAATTTTAGCCATTCTGACTGGTGTGAGGTGGTATCTCATTGAGGTTTTGATTTGGATTTCCCTGATGCCAAGCGATGTTGAGCACTTTTTCATGTGTCTGTTAGCCATTTGGATGTCTTCTTTGGAAAAATGTCTGTTCATGTCTTCTGCCCATTTCTTGAATGGATCATTTGTTCTTTGGGTGTTCAGTTTGTTAAGTTCTTTATAGATTTTGGATACTAGCCCTTTATCTGTAGTGTCATTTGCAAATACCTTCTCCCATTCTGTCGGTTGTCTTTTGGTTTTATTGGCTGTTTCATTTACTGTGCAAAAGTTTTTATTTTGATGAAGTCCCAATAGTTCATTTTTGCCCTTGTTTTCCTTGCCTTTGGCGATGTTTCTAGGAAGAAGTTGCTGTGGCTGAGGTCGAAGTTTGGGAGTTTTTTGATTACTGCTTCAATTTCCTTAGTGTTTATAGGTCTGTTCAGGTTTTCTATTTCTTCCTGGTTCAGTTTTGGTAGCTTATACATCTCTAGGAATGCATCCATTTCTTCCAGATTATCTAATTTGCTGGCATAGAGTTGCTCATAATATGTTCTTATAATTGTATTTCTTTGGTGTTGGTTGTGATCTCTCCTCTTTCATTCATGATTTTATTTATTTGGGTCCTTTCTCTTTTCTTTTTGATAAGTCTGGCCAGGGGTTTATCAATCTTATTAATTCTTTCAAAGAACCAGCTCCTAGTTTCATTGATCTGTTCTACTGTTCTTTTGGTTTCTATTTCATTTATTTCTGCTCTGATCTTTATTATTTCTCTTCTCCTGCTGGTTTTAGGCTTTATTTGCTGTTCTTTCTCCAGTTCCTTTAGGTGTAGGGTTAGGTTGTGTATTTGAGACCTTTCTTGTTTCTTGAGAAAGGCTTGTATTGCTATATACTTTCCTCTTAGGACCGCCTTTGCTGCATCCCAGAGATTTTGAACAGTTGTATTTTCATTTTCATTGGTTTCCATGAATTTTTTAATTCTTCTTTATTTTCCTGGTTGATCCATTCAGTCTTTAGTAGGATGCTCTTTAGCCTCCATGTATTTGAGTTCTTTCCGACTTTTCTCTTGTGATTGAGTTCTAGTTTCAAATCATTGTGGTCCAAAAATACACAGGGAATGATTCTAATTTTTTGGTACCAGTTGACACCTGATTTGTGACCTAGGATTTGATCTCTTCTGGAGAATATTCCATGGGCACTAGAGAAGAATGCGTATTCTGTTGCTTTGGGATGGAATGTTCTGAATATATCTGTGAAGTCCATTTGGTCCAGTGTGTCAAAGTCTTTATTTCCTTGTTGATCTTTTGCTTAGATGATCTGTCCATTTCAGTGAGGGGGGTGTTAAAGTCCCCTACTATTATTGTATCATTGTTGATGTATTTATTTGATTTTGTTATTAGTTGGCTTATATAATTGGCTGCTCCCATGTTAGGGGCATAGATATTTACAATTGTTAGATCTTCTTCTTGGATAGACCCTTTAAGTAGGATACAGTGTCCTTCCTCATCTCTTATTATAGTCTTTGGCTTAAAATCTAATTTTTTTCCTTTAAATTTTTTATTGTTATTTTAATCACCATACATTACATCATTAGTTTTTGATGTAGTGTTCCATGATTCATTGTTTGTGCATAACACCCAGTGCTCCACGCAGAACATGCCCTCTTTAATACCCATCACCAGGCTAACCCATTCCCCCATCCCCCTCCCCTCTAGAATGCTCAGTTTGTTTTTCAGAGTCCATTATCTCTCATGGTTCATCTCCCCCTCCGATTTACCCACCTTCATTCTTCCTCTCCAGCTATCCTCTTCTTTTTTTTTTTTCTTAACATATATTGCATTATTTGTTTCAGAGGTACAGATCTGTGATTCCACAGTCTTGCACAATTCACAGCACTCACCATAGCACATACCCTCCCCAATGTCTATCACCCAACTACCCCATCCCTCCCACCCACCCCTACTCCACATCCCTCAGTTTGTTTCCTGAGATTAAGAATTCCTCATATCATTGAGGTCATATGATACATGTCTTTCTCTGATTGACTTATTTCACTCAACATAACACGCTCCAGTTCCATCCACATCATTGATCCTAAAGGAGAACACAGGCAGCAACCTCTTCAACCTCAGCCGCAGCAACTTCTTCCTAGAAACATCGCAAAAGGCAAGGGAAGCAAGGGCAAAAATGAACTATTGGGATTTCATCAAAATAAAAAGCTTTTGCACAGCAAAAGAAACAGTCCACAAAACCAAAAGACAACCGACAGAATGGGAGAAAATATTTGCAAATGACATATCAGATAAAGAGCTAGTATCCAAAATCTATAAAGAACTTACCAAACTCAACACCCAAAGAACAAATGATCCAATCAAGAAATGGGCAGAAGACAGGAACAGACATTTTTCCAAAGAAGACATCCAAATGGCCAACAGACACATGAACAAGTGCTCAACATCGCTTGGTATCAGGGAAATCCAAATCAAAACCTCAGTGAGATACCACCTCACACCAGTCAGAATGGCTCAAAATCTAATTTGTCTGATATAAGGATTGCCACCCCAGCTTTCTTTTGGTGTCCATTAGCATGGTAAATAGTTTTCCACCCCCTCACTTTCAATCTGGAGGTGCCTTTGGGTCTAAAATGAGTCTCTTGCAGATAGCATATTGATGGGTCTTGTTTTTTATCCAATCTGATACCCTGTGTCTTTGATTGGGGCATTTAGCCCATTTACATTCAGGGTAACTATTGAAAGATATGAATTTAGTGACATTGTATTGCCTGTAAATTGACTCTTACTGCATATTGTCTCTGTTCCTTTCTGGTCTGTATTACTTTTAGGCTCTCTCTTTGCTTAGAGGACCCCTTTCAATATTTCTTGCAGAGCTGGTTTTGTGTTTGCAAATTCCTTTAGTTTTTGTTTGTCCTGGAAGCTTTTTATCTCTCCTTCTATTTTCAGTGAGAGCCTAGCTAGATATAGTATTCTTGGCTGCATATTTTTCTCATTTAGTGCTCTGAATATATCATGCCAGTACTTTCTGGCCTGCCAGGTCTCTGTGGATAGGTCTGTTGCCAATCTAATGTTTCTACCATTGTAGGTTACAGACCTCTTATCCCTGAGCTGCTTTCAGGATTTTCTCTTTGTCTCTGAGACTCGTAAGTCTTACTATTAGATGTCAGGGGTTGACCTATTTTTATTGATTTTGAGGGGGGTTCTCCATGCCTCCTGGATTTTGATGCCTGTTTCCTTCCCCAAATTAGGGAAGTTCTCTACTATAATTTGCTCCAATATACCTTCTGCCCCTCTCTCTCTTTTTCTTCTCCTGGGACCCCAGTTATTCCAATATTGTTTCATCTTATGGTATCACTTATCTCTCGAATTTTGGCCTCATGATCCAGTAGTTGTTTATTTCTCTTTTTCTCAGCTTCTTTATTTTCCATCATTTGGTCTTCTATATCACTAAATCTCTCTTCTGCCTCATTTATCCTGGCAGTTAGAGCCTCCATTTTTGATTGAACCTCATTAATATCCTTTTTGATTTTGATTTGGTTAGATTTTAATTCTTTTATTTCTCCAGAAAGGCTTCTCTAATATCTTCCATGCTTTTTTCCAGCCCAGGTAGTACCTTTATAATCGTCATTCTGAACTCTAGTTCTGACATCTTATTAATGTCTGTATTTATTGGGTCCCTGGCAATCAGTACTTTCTCTTGTTCTTTTTTTTTTTTTTTTGAGGTTATTTTTTTCTGTCTTGTCATTTTGTCCAGAGGAGAATAGATGAATGAGAGAAAAAATGCTAACAGGGTAACAATGACCCCAGAAAAATATACACTAAATAAATCAGGAGACCTGAAACTGGGAGAAAAGAAAGAGAAAGAAAGGAAAAAGATAAAAAAAAAAAGACTATGATCAAATATGATCAGGCTGGTCAATAGATCAGTGCCACACACTAGATTTTGGGCATATTTTAGTCTGTTAGAAGAAACTGCCTCCCAAAATTTTGAAAAACTTATATATGTCAATAAGGGTAAATATGATGAAGGGATGGAATATGACTGTAAAAAGGAAAATTATAAAAGATTTTATAAAAGGAATTGATAAGATAAGTAGTTGGTTGAAAAAAGAAAGAAAAGAAATTAAAAAAAAGGGGGGGGAGAGAATGTGATCAGGCAGGAGACTGGAACAAAGCCATACACTAGAGATATAGGGTATATTTTGGTCTGTTAAAACAAACTGTATCCCAAAATTTTAGAGAGAACAACTTATATATGTATGTTTGTAGGTGTTCAGAATGGTTTGGTAGCTATCTAGCTGAATTACTGGGACCAGACAAAATTTAGGTCTCCTACTCCTCTGCCATCTTGCTCCTCCTCCCACATTAAAATTTCTATTTCCTTAAAATATTATATCGGTGCCTGGGTGGCTCGCTCAGTTGAGCATCAGCCTTGATTTCAGCCCAGGTCATGATCTCAGGGTCCTGGGAAAGAGCCCCACATTGGGATCCCCACTCAGCTCAGAATCTGCTTGTCCCTCTCCCTCTGCTTCTCTTTCTGCTCTCTCTCTCTCTCTCTCAAAAAAATAAATGAATCTTAAAAAAATCATATAAAATAAAATATGATAAATACCATATACAATATCCAAACCAGCAGAGGAAAAACCTTGAAATAAGAGAAAAGTAAATAATACAATTAATCCAAAATAAGGCAAAGAAGGAAAAAATATACAAATTGTAGCACAAGAAGAAAGCATAAAATAGTAAGAATGAATATTTCAGCAATTATGATAAATATAAATGAGTTACAACTTCAAATAAAATATACGATTTAAGACTGTAGTTGGTAAATCAGAAATATGTTCATTACCTGAAACATGTCTACAATATAAAGATACACAGACTTTTTAAGATGGGAGAAAACATATACAATAAGTTCTAATAAAAAAAAGTGATGGTATAATTATCTTACCAAAAACATATATCATACTAAATTGTCTTTGTTAGACATAAAGTCACTGTAATGACTAATTATTAGAAAGTGAAGAATAAATAAAATGGACTCCTACGTCACACTGTAAAAATTCTTCACGGATTAAGGATCTAAGTATAAAAAACAAAAACATTAATCTTTCTAACCAACATAGCTGTAAACTTTGGGGTAAAGGAAGATTTTCTACACAGAAAGTACAAATTATAGGGGAAAGATTTATGAATTTGAATATATTAAAACTATGGATTTCTGTTAATCAAAGAATGCCATAAAAACATGAAAAAATATGAAAATGAGAAAATATTTGCAGTACATAAAACTTAGAAAGGAATAAGTATCCTATATATATATATCATATATATATGATACACATATATATATAAACTCCTAAATTTATATAGAAAGAGACCAAAAAAATAAAATGAGTGGGAAAATAAATTAATAGGCACTTCATAAGAAAAGAAAAAAATAATGTGTAATAAACATGCCAAAAAGTATTCAAATTCAATAGAAACAAAGGAAAAGCAAAATGGCTGAGATACAATTTTAATTCCACCAGAATAGCAAAAATTGAAGTCAGTATGAAATATTTGCAAGGGAAAAACAGAATTCACTTACTGTTTATACTGAGAAAACATTGGTACAACTAGATACACATGTAATAAACCAAAAAGAAACATTTTAAACTGCTGGACCACTGATGAGAGAATTCTACACTAAGATGTAATCAACTATAATAACTTAGCAACTCTAAGTTATATTTGAAAAATCATAGAATTGCTAAAGTAGAAACTCTAGAAGAGAAATAAAATTAAAATAACACTCTTATAATTTACACTAATACAAAAAAATCTACCTATTGCAAAAGGATGAGTAGGTAAGAACAGTACAAATATTCATAACCTCACACAATCACAACTATTACGAGCATTGGGAACCAAATTTAATTAGTAGAATGAAGGATGCAAAGATGTCAATAGTTCAATTAAGAATTAAGAAAAACTATAAGTTTTTAATCCTCAAAAGATGACTATGTTCCAGATGTTTTTGAAAGTATGGGTAAAAACCCATCCTGTAACTAAGTCTATCAGTCTTAATTAATAAGGAAGAAATGTGATTTTCCTATTCAACAGGTTTCCTATGTTTATTTTTACAGTGATGACTCTGACTATGCAGATGATGCTCATGAAGATCTATGTCTCCATACAAATGTGAATATGTATTATGGAATCCAAATTGATCTTAAATAGACATAAAGTTTTTCTTTAATAAAATCGCTTAAGGTACAATATAGTGAAAAAACTTCAAAATTAAAAATTAGTCCTTTTATATGTGTCTTTCAAAAGAGATTTCAGGATTGTATCAAAATTTAAACATTTCAGAATTGTTAGATATCTATCAACAGTTTACTTATGTTCAATTGTCGGTGACTATAACTTTAGCTTCTTATCTGTTAATTCATTCCCTTTGGCAGTAAAACTCAGATCTATTAGGTTTCTGATACTAAAATATCGTTCTTCTTCATCAAGTTACTATTTAATTATACATATTCTTGTCCACAATTGTCTTCCATATATTTGTATGGAAATATTAATGTGTAAAGTATGTAGTGTTAATCAGCAATGAATTAATAACTCAATTACATAAAAGTTATATTAACTATATAATCATGTTTGTCACCAATTCTCTGGTTAATTGTATTGATATAAGAGAACCATTATCCACGTCCCAATATTAGAACTCCAGAAAGAATGTGACCTAATATGACATGAATTCTCCATAAGTCTGGCCAAAGTGTTCATCAGGAATTAGAGAGGGTTATATAAGAAAGGAATTAGGAGAGTATCACACAATTGGAAGAGTCTGAGGTTGGTGGGACCAGCCTTTGTAATGGCAGTGAGTATGAAGACTAGCAAGATGTACAAAGTAGAATCAATAAGTGATAAGTATGAGAGAAGAGAAAGCTACCAAAGGTGACTCAAAGGTTTCTAATTTAAGAAGTTGGGTAAAAAAAATCCTACCAAAGGAAGAATACATTTGGGGGATAAGAAAAATATGAATTCATTTTTGGATACAATTGGAGTTAAGATGTCAGAATATTATTTAAATCAACATGTCTAGTAGGCAATTAGATATATGGCACCAAATGCAGAACAAAAATTGGAGCCAGAAATACATATTTTAATGGGATCTGAAGCCTCAGGGTTAAATGTGCTTGTGTGAGTAAACAAAACATTGATGGGGGCTAATAGAAGAGTGTGTCAAAGACAGAGTCATAAAAAAAATGACAAAATTTTAGAGGAAGGCCAAAGAAGATAATATATGAAAATATAGATCAGAGAAAACATATGTCACTTAGGCAAGGATACCACTGTGGCAGGTGGTCCAGTTGGAAGAGATTGACCAAAACTTATTAAGTATGAATAGCCAAAAAGTCAGAATTCACAAGAGGAGGAAATCATGGCAGGCTAATATAGTCAAAAATGGCTTTATGAAAACCTAAAACATGGCTTGAAGTTTAAAAGTTACGTAGAATGTAGATAGGTAAAAAAATAAAGAAGAGGACATATTTGATGACATAAATAATACATGACAAAGAACAGTAGTGGGAGTAAGCATGGTTCTTGTAATACAAGGACTACTACAGGTTTTCCCTTGGTGAAAGTACTGGATAGGTATGGGCTAGGTTGGAAGAAATGGGACGACTGGGAGAGAAAGTTTATAATTAGCAGCACAGAGAAAAAAGAAGTTAATGGAGGCTTTTGTGTAGGGAAGCAATGTATAAAGCTGGCATCCAGTCATGGATTTTCCAGAAGTAATAAATAGATGTGAGTTTAAAAAGCAAGCTAGGGAACTACTCTTATAAACCAGGAATGAGTGGTAATGAATTTGACTAGGGTAGTAGAACAAGAAAAAAAGGAGAGAGTGGGCTCCAGAAATGGAAACATTTTAAAATAAAAAGTAAATAAACTTAGTGCCTGATCTCTATTTCCCAAAAATTAGATGAAAGAAATGAATAAGTCAAAGATGATTCCAAAATTTAATCCTTAAGTGACTGGGAACTTAATAGGGAGAGGAGATCGGGTAAGAAGCACTAATTTAAAATGGGAAGTATATGTTTGTTTTGGTATCTGTTAAGCTTATTGTGCTGGAATCCATCCAAGAAAATAATGTTCTTTGGGCAACTGGTAAAGGAGCTGGAACTCGAGTAAAAGGACTTGAATTATCTCATTAGAAATATAAATATGTGACAACTGATGATAACTTACTCTAATTTTATAGCCATTTGATTATTTTATGTATTTTAACCATTTCAAAAATATTATCAGGTATGTAATAAAAATTTGAAGTATTCCAGGGAAAGTTTTTATCTCTTTATTTGTCATTAATCTTTTTTTTCAAATTTAAATTCAATTAGCCAAGGTATAGTAGTATATATATATATATATATATATATATATATACACACACACACTATATATACATATATAGTATACATATATATAGTGTATACAGTATATATACTATTAGTTTTGATATAATGTTCAATGATTCATTAGCTGAGTATATCACCCAGTGCTCATCATATTATGTGTCATTTAATCGTTACAACAAAACTTCAATCTAGATCTTATTGTTATTAACTATATTGTAAACATGAAACCACTGTGAGATACAGAGAAGTTAAGTGACTTACACAAGTTCATGTAGTTACAGAGTAGGATTAAACATGGTTCTCTGAATCCAGAGCTTGATCAGTAGGCACCACGCAATACTTACTGCAGATGCTAAGGGTAAATAGGCTCCAAATATTCATAGAATGGAAATTAGTTGATTCTGCTAAAATTGAAGGACTGAATAATTTATTTCTAAGTTATATGGAAACACCATGAAATAAAATCTGTAAGATAATTGGTAAATAACGTATGATAAAATTGACTTTCTTGGGGGGGTGGGGGAATGGGTTAGCCTGGTGATGGGTATTAAAGAGGGCACGTATTGAATGGAGCACTGGGTGTTATACGCAAACAATGAATCGTGGAACACTACATCAAAAACTAATGATGTAATGTATGGTGATTAACATAACACAATAAAATAAAAAGAAAAAATTGACTTTCTTCTTCCAGAAAGAGGAAACACTTCATTTACTCAGTGTATATTCATTAAGGAAAACATATCTTAAGCGGTAAGTGTATAAATATTATCAGTGTTTATGTAGATTTAATTTTTATAAACTTTAGTAACTTCCTTATATGTTTTCAAAGACTAAAACAATGGTTTTAACTTTGCACTGAGTTATATGCAAATTTTCCAGTTACTGATTTAGAAGTCGTTTTTTAAAACTATACATCACCTGGAAATTTTGAATACAACAATTTGCCCTTCATAAACAATGGTTATTATAACAAGACAATACAATTGAAGATAAGGCTGCATAGTAATAGTGGATATTTGAAACTAGAACAATGAGTTTTCTCAAGATAAATTTTTCAATACACTCCTACAGTTCTGAAAGTAACTATGGGGCACGTACTCTAATTATGTGTTATAGAAAATGAATAAAAGATGTTCTTCAGAAACAATTATAAAGTAATATTAAAACTCCTTTGTTCTAATCTGGAACAATGTTACCACACATTTAATCCAAAATAAATTTTACTTTATAATATTCAGGGTCACATACAAACTAATATTAAAGCTCAAATGTATTATCCACACATACACACACAATAAAATATGGCATCCACTGTTCATGATTTTTTTTGTTTTACAGGCAAAGTTAAACTATCAACATTTTCTTCATTTTTTTTTCCACTGTGGAAACATAGGACTCGTTTCATATATTTATATCCTACAGGCTACATATTAGCAAACTCCAACTAGGCTTTTGTAAGCAAATTATATGATATGTTTCTTAAGGTATCTCTAATAAATAGTAAATATGCTTTAAATATTTAAATTGAATAAATAGTAAATATGCCTTTAAAATAGAGATCTTTATTTCTTAGATTAGCAGGAATTTGTCGATAGGACTTAACAAAAACTAGAGCAAAAACTATCAAAGTTCAGATTCAGTTAGAAATTTAAATGAGTTTTTGGCATTGATAAATTGAATAGTCAGGGTACTTGGTAGAAATGTGCATGCTGCTTACTGAAGCCACTTTATTACTGCCTAGAATAATTAAGTCCTGCTCCTCCCTGAGTAGATTAAAATAGAACCTGTAAGAGGTTTAAATACATACCTGTATGAGACAGTAGCCATCATCCTACCTTTACTGGATTTAATATTGACTAAGTGTTGTTTGTCTTATCTCTAAGGAATTTGGACCCTGATCCTGGAACATAGGACAGATTAAAAAAAGAAAAACAAAATCCACTGTTAAACAGTTAGGTTTTTTTTTTTACCCTAGCATCCCAGTGGCGCTTCTAAATTAAAAATAATAGACTTACCAAATCATTTCCGAATAATGAGGTAATATCAGTTTCTCTTGTCAAAGAAAAAAATGCCTACTTCTATACCAGTAATGTAGAAATATTTAGGTTATTATACATTTTCTTGGGTTAAACAAGAAGGCATTATGAAGTGTTTAATTAATAATTCATCCTTATCCAAAGCCTGATGGTTCAAGGTGAAAGATACACTAGCCACGAAACAGTCATGTCATAACTGCAAAACTTCCTTGCCCACCTTGCCTGAATTGTCACCATGTCCTGCCAAGACCACTTCTTAAATATCAACATGAAAAACATTTGTTCCTTCCTCCCAACTACCCACCAAGTTACATAACCCACTACTTTAATTCAGGCCCTCATCATGTTTTACTTATAATAATCTTATTTTAAAAGTTATTTTTATGGGGGCGCCTGGGTGGCTCAGTCGTTAATCATCTGCCTTCGGCTCAGGTCATGGTCCGGGGGTCCTGGGATCGAGCCCCACACCGGGCTCCCTGCTCGGCGGGAAACCTGCTTCTCCCTCTCCCGCTCCCCCTGCTTGTGTTCCCTCTCGCTGTCTCTCTCTCTGTGTCAAATAGATAAACAAAATCTTTAAAAGAAAAAAAGTTATTTTTATGGAGCACCTGTGTGGCTCGGTCAGTTCAACAGTCGACTCATGATGTCAGGATTATGAGATCAAGCTCCACCTTGTGCTCCTTCCTGGGTGTGGAGCCTGCTTAAGATTCCCTTTCTCCCTCTCTCTGTGTCCCTGCCCCCTCCCCCAACTTGCAGGTGCTCTCGCTCACTCTTGCTCGCTCTCTCTCTCTTTTTCTCTCTCAAAAAAACAAAAAAAAAAAGTGACTTTTACCAATATATTTATTTGGACTCATTATGCTTATTATTAAATATAATGTCTAAAACAAAAAGAGAAAACCTCTTCATCTAATTCTCCAGAAGATGTAACCAGTTTTATAACCTTATAGGCATTTTCAATATAAGTACAAATATATATGTATGTGCAATCAAATTTTACAAAAATTAATCCATGCTTTATTCATTGTTTTCTATTACATTATACGTATGCATGCATGTGTGGGTTGTTAATACTAGATTGTAATTTTATTATGCTCTTTGGATAAATCTTTGTATTCAGTACCTCAGTGTTACAAAATTAATTTAAAACCAAAGCAATATCAATAATGATAAAAACTTCTAAAACTTCATACAAAATTTTGAATGGACAATTTCTTTTTTTTAAGATTTTATTTATTTATTTGACACAGAGAGACAGAGACAGCGAGAGCAGGAACACAAGCAGGGGGAGTGGGAGAGGGAGAAGCAGCTTCCCGCGGAACAGGGAGCCCCATGTGGGGCTCGATCCCAGGGCCCTGGGATCATGACCTGAGCCGAAGGCAGACGCTTAATGACTGAGCCACCCAGGGGCCCCTGAATGGACAATTTCTGATGGGCCATTTTTTCACTTTACTATGTGGGTTCCTAAGAATCAACTGATAAATGACAACATTTTACTTGTTATAACATATATATAGTAATCCCATTTTCCTATTTAGATATTCCTTAATAACTTTAAAATTATCAGCTTATTTCTGAAAGTTACTATATCCACTTAAAACAGATAATTTAGCAAGTTGGATTTTGGATAAATTTTAAAGCAAATAACCAAAAATTTGCATAAATTAAAGCAAGCTATTTCTGCACACCAAATTTGCACTCTGCGGTATTGTGAGATCACCACAGAAAATATACTTGAAAATACTCTTGGGGGAAAGGATATTTACCATTTATATCCTTTAACATGGAACATTGTTTTGTTGAAAACCAAAGGGAGACCATTAACTGGTCTTTCTGGTTGGACCTGGGTGGAAACCAGGGTCAGGGTCAATAATATTTTCTTAAGTGTCCATGATATACTTCAGACAGGACAGTTCCCAGAAAACTAAATATCTAAGGACTAATAGCATGAAAAGCTTTCTACTTCCACTTGCCCAATGACATACATTATGTACATATTATGTACAATATTAAAATTCTTAAATATTATAAATACAGGCAAAGTTTGAAGATATTGCAGATTTGGTTCCAGACCACCACAATAAAGCAAATATTGCAATAAAGTGAGTCAAATTTTTCTGTTTCTCAATACATAAAAAAAGTTAGATGTATACTATACTGTAGTCTATTAAGAGTGTGATAGCATTATGGCTAAAAACAATATACATATCTTAATTAAAAAATACTTTATTACAAAAAAATGCTAACATCACATGAGCTTTCAGTGAGTTGTAATCTTTTTGCTGGTGGAAGGTCTTGCCTTGATGCTGATGGTGGCTGACTGACCAAGGGGGATTTGCTGAATGCTGGGGTGACCGTGGCTATTTCTTAAAATAAAACAACAATGAAGTTTATCATATCAATGGACTCTTCCTTTCACAAACGATTTCTCTGTTGCACGCGCTGCTGTTTGATCGTGTTTTACCTACAGTAAAACTTCTTTCAAAGTTGGAGTCAATCCTCTTCAACCCTGCCCCTGCTCCATCAACTAAACTTATATAATATTCTTAATCCTTTGCTGTCATTTCTGCAATCTTTATAGCATCCTCTCTAGCAATTGATCTATCTCATGAAACTAATTTCTTTGCTTATCCAAAAGAAACAAATTCTCATCCGTTAAAATTTTATCATGAGATTGCAGTCACATCTGCAGGCTCCATTTCTGATTCTAGTTCTCTCGCTATTTCCACCACATCTGCAGTTGCCTCCTCCACTGAAGTTTTGAACTCCTCAAAGTCATCCGTGAGGGTTGGAATCGACTTCTTCCAAACTCCTGTGAATGTTGCTATTTTGACCTCTTTTCATGAATCACAAATGTTTTTAATGGAATCTAGAATGGTGAATCCTTTCCAGAAGGTTTTGGTTTACTTTTCCCAGATCCATAAGCAGAATCCGTATGGCAGCTATAGCTTTACAAAATATATTTCTTAAATGAGACTTGAAAGTCAAAATTACTCCTGTATCCATGGGTTGCAGGATAGATGTGTTGGCAGGCATGAAAACAGCATTCATCTTATTGTCCATCTCTATCAGAGCTCTTGGGTGACCAGGTGCATTTTCAATAAGCAGTCATATTTTGAAAAGAATCTTTCCTTCCGAGTAGTAGGTCTCAACAGTGAATTTAAAGTATTCAGGAAACCATGTTGTAAACAGATGTGCTATGATCCAGACTTTGTTGTTCCGTTTACAGAGCATAGGCAGAGTAGATTTAATGTAATTCTTAAGGGCCCTAGGATTTTTGAAATGGTAAATGAGCAGAGGCTTCAATTGCAAGGCACCAGCTGCATTAGACCCTCACAAGAGAGTTGGTCTGTGCTTTGAAGCTTTGAAGTCAGGCATTGACTTCCCTTCTCTGGCTATGAAAGTCCTGGATGGCATCGTCTAATAGAAGGCAGTTTTGTTTACATTGAAAATCTGTTGTTTGGTGTAGCCACCTTCATAAAAGATCTGAATTCTTCCAACAACCAAATGAGCCTGGAAGAGACCCTGAGATCCAGAAAAGAACTCAACCTAGTTGACATCTTGAATTTAGTCTATGAGACTTTGAGCAGAGGATTTTGACCAGGCCCACACTCTTGATCTATGGGAACTGTGAGATTATAAATATGTTTTACTCCCCTAAGGATGTGATAATTTGTTGCACAGCAATAGAAAACTAATACAGACCCTGATGGCTTTTGTTTAGGACTGTATTTTCCAGAATGACGGTTTGGCAGGTGGCCCTGGAATATTAGTCTCTCCCCACAAATTTGAAGACAGGGTTGCTTACTCACCAGTATAATGAATGTCTCCTCCTAGAGCAAAGGGCAAATTTACTTACTGACCATAATAAAAGATTCAGGCTCCCTAAGCCCAGGGTTCCTCAGCAATGATGCAAAGCCATCCCCTGTGAAGCATATAACTAGCCCCCTCCATGTCACCCCCATGGGACATGGAGTACAAGGAAAACTAATTCATACATGAAGATCCTTCTTGCTGTGCTGTTAAGTATAAAGACTTCTGAACAGGAACCTCATACCCTCGACCATTATCCATGAAATTGGCAGGCTGACTTATTAGTTTGCCCATAGAGTAAAATCTCAGAACCTTCACAGTTTTTGACAAGCTCTGCCTTATTCACTTTTGTATTTCCAATCTCTAATATAAGGCCTAGCATGATGCCTAACATATAACAGGAGAGCAACATAAAAATTTTAAAGTAATAAATTAACTAATGAATCCACTACAACTTCTATAATCTAAAGGAACTTTTCCTCATAAAATATTATGTCTTTTATAATCTGTTTAATTAACTTAAAATTCAATTTTCTATATCTTTATTAATTAAATTTTAAAATAAGTAAATTTTATATATAATTTTTTATTCCCCAATAGATCATATGCTTTTTGAGAACATGGATTTTTCCTAGATTTTATATATATAGTAGCTATAGAATATAGCATTTAATAGATTGTAAGTATCTAATAAATGTATCAATTGATTTATTAAATTTGATTTTTACATAGTCACACACAATGTCAGAAGCAGATCTTTCCACATCATTTGCAACTGATCTCCTAACTAATCTACCCATTTTTAAATAATGAATAAAATGTAATCACTAGGGATTTGAATAATATTCAACATTTTTAATATTATGACTTCTGGTGATAAGCACTTTTTTTGGAAATATTTGGATTATCAATATGAGTGTCATTAATAATATCCTCACACTTTACCTATGGCATACAGGCCTGGGATGCTATGTTCTCAAGAAGGCTAATTTGGCAATGTTATTATGTTAGAATAAATTCTAAAGAATTATTTTTCTCCTTTTCTATGTGTTGAATGACATTCATATTAATTATCTAATACTCACTAGGTAGGATAGGTAATGTGTTATGAATGAGGAAAGTAAAACATATGAGGGGCCTACATCACACACAAACACACACACCAATGAAAGACTATTACTAAAAAGCAGGTCTCTTGGGTAACAGCCCAGAGAATCTTTAGGTATGTCATCTGTTTTATAAGCTGCATGCCATAAAGGAGAACCCATGGAAATCTTAACTGCAAAGTTAGAGAATGTTATACTTTGGGCTTAAAATATAGTCTCTAAGTCTCTTTAGTTGGGCAAAATAAACGCTCTTGGATTTGGTAATGGTCTTGGTATCTTCTATCTTCATTTCAAGAGTTCAGTTTAATTTAGAATCCCCTGAAATGAAGCTGGAAGGAAAATTTGTTTCAGTATGCACCTGTCTCTAAAGAAAATTATCATTAGGTGAGAGACAGCCTAAGTATAGCAATTTATCTAATTTGAAAGTTTCCTCCAATAAGTGCCTTTGTTATTTACACTTGATGCTTAAAATTCAAAATGGCAGTTTCAGCAGCAGCTCAAAGCTACTGGAAAAATGAGAACCTGGACATCTCTACCCTAACACCCTAATACTTCTATCCTAAAAGTATCCAGTGATAAATTTTAGGAGGCCTTTGAATCTCCTGAAATTTTATGTATGTGGTTATTTTGTATCATGAGCATATATTTTAGGGAAAGTCTATACAGTTTCAATTAGATTCTCATGGCCTAAGGAAAGGAATTGAAGAGTTTATAAGGATAGACTGGTTATTCTAGAATCTAGATTAGTAGATGACAAAATGTAAGGGCATTTTGAAGTTTTAATGAATAATTGTCATTCTTGTTGTAAAACTGTGTGTAATTTATTAAATCATTTTTATTGAGGAAAACTTTCTTATAAATCGAGTTATTTAATCAATAAGGGTATGTCCATTCACCAATCCTTTCCTATGATTACACACTGAACTTTGTTAGTAGTAACTGGACCAGCTCCAAAATCTTGATTTCAAGCATCCAATTCTTTCACTCATCCTTCTGTTGAGGAAAAATAAAAATCAGACCAGCGAGAGACCAAGTGACATTTCAGAGAAATAGAAGAACACGGATTTATTTTACACAGGTGGACCCAGATGAGCTCGTGCTCCAAATTCTGGGCCCCGGGCAATGAGGTTATAGCGCTTTTATAGGGGACTGCAGGCAGTCAGGTTCCAAGGGCTATGCTGACTACTGGTAGGTGGGTTTAAACTGGGGGAGGGGGGCTGCTTTAGGCGGGGACAGTAGTGCCAGGAGCCTGTGGAGGGAAGTCTGTTTACAGAAGCAGAAATGACTGGTTATCTCTTGCTCCCAGTAGGGCTTCTGGTTATCTCTAGCTTATTGTTAGTAACTTTCCATCTTCTGGGGCCTCCTGGCCTGGGCCTGCTCTGGGTAATTTTCCTCTTCACTCCAAGCACACAATCTACACTGCCTACACTCTAAAAATTCTTCGATTTTTCTGGATCTCCATTGCACATTTTTACTCTCCATCTCTCACCTCAGGTTTGTTTCCCTTTGTAATCAATTTAAATTTCATGATCCATTATTATAATCATTTCTGTGCATGTACCCACAACTCCTTTGCTCATTTCTCTCATAATTTATATTTACTTGACCAAAGCCCCACCCCTGAAGATGCTGAACCTCAAGATGCCTGTTTCAAGGATGGACTGTTTATAAGCTATCTCAGGCTCACTGTTCCAATTGTGCATGATCCTGTTATCCATCACCTCTCACCTAATCTAAAAATTTGTTCTTGAAATCTTCACTTTCTCTCCTGCATCATGATTTTCCATATTATAAGGCAATTTTTATAATTATATAGACATGCTTTAAAGTAAGATTGGGAAGTTTTCAGTAGAGATACACTTAGGATAGGGCGGAAGAAGGGAAGAGCACATTTGTAAAAGGTATTTTCAATAGAGATACTTTAGTAGCATATCACAAAAGATAACCTGGCTAAGAAGGGAAACACAGAGGAGGAGCTTGTGCAGTGAAAAGGTGATGAAATCAATGGATCTCTACTCCTGATGGAGTTTGAAGAATTATTGGATACTGTAAAAATGTAAATGAGCTGGAAGTTGGGGGCCAGAGAGTAGAATGATTAAAATTGAGATAAGCTGGGATATAATTATTTTTAATGGGAATATCTTCAGTGGTGAAGAAGTAGAGTGGAAGAAAAGCAACTGAGGGGATCACAGTACTGGTGGATAATTAACGTGGTGACTACCGAAGACACTAAACATCCAGGCAAGAGTAATGATGAGAAGAAAGGCAATGATCTAGACATAAAGCCTTGCAGAAATGTGGTGTGAGGGTGAGAATTGACAGGGAAATAAGTAGATGACATCAGCAAGAAGAGTTTAGTCTGAGGTTTAGTCTGATAGCACGCACTTTGGAGAAATTGAAATAATGTGGGAAAGAAAGGAGAATTTGTTTGGAAAAACAGCAAATGGAAGCACAAAGGAAACCACCCACCACAGGACCTGAAGTCACATGTGAAAGAGAGAGAGAGAGAGAAGGAAAATCTTCCCCACTTGACAAAGCTGTAGCGGAAGTGTGTCCTCAGTGAAGAGTTGAATTTCCAGAAGAAGAAATAGAAAGGATATTCAAAAGTAGGTTGACAAAGACAAGGTTACTAGTCCTCCAGATTTCAGGGTGCTCTGGGGGTTAAAGTGTCATGAAATCCTTGGGGCATCTATTAGGATGAGCTATTCTAAGTGGATATTAAAATTATCCCTCATTTATATTCACCAGCCCCAGGAATATAGTCTAGTCTTTTAGTGCATTCATAAACCATTTAATAATTTTACCTGATTAAATATATTTATGTTTGAATCTCAGCCAAGAGACTGAATCAGAACTTATTCATTTGTGTGATAACACACTTACAAAGAGAATAGAGCTATCGTGTGTGTTCAGTTGAATTTATCCTTTATAGATTCAACATAAGGTAATTAAATTTTTATCCAATCTGAATAGCAAATCCAAAATACCATGATCAAAAATATAGTAAAGGTTTTGCAGACTTGTTTTTGTCTTGAATTATTTATTACTAGTTGCTTAATGATAAAATTAAATCAAAAACAAATTTTTCATTGTTCCAAAGAATCTACTTAGCATTTCATCTACCAAAAAATCTGTTTTATAATTTATACCCAACACTAGGAATCAAGAGTACCTATACAAGGAAATGTGTAATTACCAATATATGCTCTTTTTACAACTAAAAAGTCGTTTGTGAAATTGGTTAATGTCAGAAAGTGCAGGATGAATAATGAACTGGAATAAAGGGAACTGTATCTTTTTACAAAATTGTGTCATTGCATTCTGGTAACCTTATGGCCATCTTCCCACAATAGTGTGTATATGTCAAGGGACTTTAAGTATAAGGTTCAGCTGGTCAGGCTGCCTTTTGGTAATTTTATAGCTGAAGAAGGATAACAAAACAATGTCACTAAACAAAAGAAAGTATTCTTAACTTAGTTTTGCTGGAAAAAGAAAAAACCCAAAGCCTATTAATTTTACTTTTATTTTTAGTTAGAACATTTCCTATAGCCAGTGCCAACTTTTGATTCATCTAGAGAATGAGCATGTAAAAAAGGTAAGAGTAGGAATAGTTAATAATTGCATAGTAATAATAGAAAACCGTATTAATATATTCTCTAAGGGGGGCATTATTATCTCCTCTATTTTACACATGAGGAAAAAGAGGGATAAAGAAATTAAATTATTTGTTCAAAACCTTAATAGCCAATAACAAGCTTTTCTGATGCTATGCCTTCTCATATCACAAGAACTTAATGTTTAAACATCTCACCCTAGGATGTTTCTAAAGCCATTTATTTAAAATATTAATATGACACATGAAAATAAGAGGCTAAATGTGATAGATAAAGAAATTAGAGATTACAAAAAAAAGGAAAAGAAAACATTACACAAAAGGGTTTGTCAACAATGAGAGAAGCTTGAAGAATGCATGCCGGAGAAAACAGATTGGTTCAGTTTGAAAGCTATGCAAAGAAAACTGGGGTTTAAAAGGATTTAGTGGGATCAAGAAATTGTTTAGTGGAATAATCTGGAAAAGAAACATAAAGAATAGCAAGAGAAAGCCAAAGGCTTTCTTTATTCTGTCAGTTTTTATTTTTGACTGTGTTATGCTTTGCTGACTTGCCTTGCATGTGGGCTGACTTCTATTTGGTATGTCCAGAAGGGACCTTCTGACTTCCAGCATTCAGTTCTGAAAGAACAATTTGAAAGCCAATAACTGGAGTTTTCCATTTTTTGACTGGTCATTTCATGTTTTTAATGGACTAAGCTGGAATAGAACCAAGTAATTTCCAAATGACAAGTTATTTCCCTAGAAGAGAAATAATTTATTCTGAGGACAGGGCCTGGCAACTATGAATCTTAACAGTAAAACCATTTTTCTTTTTTTAAAATTGTCTTTCAAAATGAGTTTTAAGGTTGAGAGGTTATTTTTCAGATTTTTTAAAAGTAATGCAAGTAGGAAAAACAAATAATTTATATTGCTAATTATCAAAAAAATTTTAATGCATAGCTATCTGCCCTGGATTAGCTAGGCTTAAGCTATAAATAATTAAAGCATGTATAGAAAACTTGTCACAAACAATGTTATGTACCTATCTTGATATTAAGAGAAATTTATATTTTAAAAGACTTACATTCACATCTGAAAAGTATCAGACTTTAGATTAAATCAATGACAATAAATTCTGTAGCAACTTGAATTATGGAAGAAGTAATGTTCAAATTATTAGTAAATAACAATGTTACAGAGGTACAGAGGACTTTTTGTAAAGTATAAGGTGTTCAGGTCAATGTTATTATTATTGCAATCAACTGCTCAGAAAAACCACAGTTCAATTTAAGAAACAAATAAGCATAGGGAAAAAAGAGAGAGAAAGGCAAATCAAAAAAATCTCTTAACTATAGAAAACAAACTGATGTTATCAGAGGGGCAGTGGGAGGGGACAGGTTAAATAGATGGTGGGAATTAAGGAGGGCACTTGTGATGACCACCGGGTATTGTATATTAAATATTGAATCACTAAATTGTACACCTGAAACTAATATTACATGGTATGTTAACAAACTGGAATTTAAATAAAAATTAAATAAATAAATAAACTTAAGTGTAGTTGAATATTGGGAGGGGGAGACCACAGTTCATTTACATTTATTTTTCTTTCTTAATATTTGAGAGTATACTTACTTTTCTGTTTTACTTTCTTGATACAGCACTTGCATTTCTCAAAGATTTATTTTATATAACAATTTTTGTTTTACTACTCAAGATTTATAATAGAAAAATCATAGTTTTGCACCCATTAAGCCTCATTGCCCAGGTAAACTCTTTAACAAAGGTCTATTAGAGTGATGTGCTTTTTTGCTACCCCAAAACTACATGAAATTTAGTAAACATGAAAAATCAGTAAAATATAATATTCTGTACTGAAAAGATGCAAATAGTTCAGAATTATTTTTTTGCCTTCTAAACGATTACCTATAATGAATTAACCAAATATATTATTTAATGCAAACAAGTAGTTGATTGATAATTTTTTAAACAAATTAAGCTACCACATATTCAAAGTTGGGGCAGTGGTTTTTGTCTGTTTGTCTGTTTTGTTTTTTTTCTTTTGTGACCTACCAAGGATCTACAACTGAGCTTTGTATCATAGCCTCCAAAGTATTTGATTAGGCTTTTGGATACTGTTTAGGAAGCAGGTAGAAAACTGTTCAACATTGCCTTCATGCAGTGATGCTTTTATCTGTTTCATTTTTCTCCTATATGAGAGATAACAAGGAAGTTCATGTATGCATACATTTTCAGAAACTGCTTCAGAATATACAATATAATTGCTTTGTGTAGGAAGCATTGACTGAATGTTTTGTTTTTGTTGTTGTCTGAAAGCCAGTTTTACTTTTTCCCTGTAAAACTTTGGTTTTGAAATAACTGCAAAAATCTCTTTTGAAGTTGATCAGTTCTGAGCTGAAGTAAGTTCTCCTGTTCTCCTGGGAAAAGACCAAAAAAAAAAAAAAAACAAACAAAAAACAACCACCCCTCCAGATGATTTCTAGAATTGTTTTACTTTGTTATATGTTCAGTGTCCAAAATTCTAACCAAATTTTTAATGATATTATTGATATAGAGATACTTTTGAAACTTTTATCAATTTAGATCCCTATTATATAGCTACACAGACCAAATATTCATTAAAATATCTAGAAGGCCCAAACTTTGAAGATTATTAATATTTTGAGTATAGTTGTTCTGCCATTTACACAGTAAACCACCATCTCTGATAATCTTTGACATATTGCCAACTAGTATGTACTCTGTAAATTAGTTCAATATGTTCGCTCAAAATATCCATTTAACTGGAAATGTCATAACACAGACAATACTTAGCACTATGAAAAGTGAAAATGAGTTTTTTTCTTTACTGTTTATATGTAGAGAGAGTCATTAATTTATATTATTGGTTGGTACAATCATATTGGTTGACAAAGTTATAGTTACTCTCATATTTCCCTTCATTGTGAATTTTGAGCTATTATACTACTTGTCATTTAAATAAAAGTACCAATTGTTTTCCCCTTTTATATTGTGATGCCTCTTTTATTTTATTATTATTATTATTATTTTTACCTTGGCCCTTTTTTCATTTTGACCTTAAGTGAATAAATACAAGAAACAATCTAAATGGTACGATTAATTTAATGGTAAGATCATCCAGGCATTAGATTTTGCCGCTCTGTTGGATAGGAAGTAAACATTAAAGGCAAATGAACACTCAAAAATACTGCATCATCATTCTGTTTGAACCCTAGAGGTACTAAAGGTAATCAACCAAGGGGAAAAGAGATGGAATCAAAATGTACAAATGGCTGTAGTATATTTGATGTCACTTCGTTCTTTGAAGGTTCTGCTTATTGTCAGAGAAAGCAAATTCTTTCAAAGCATGAAAATTGATTTTTGTTTTGTGATATTGTTTTAATGGAGACTCTTCTAACAAAGTATCCAAGATTTTCAAACTATTGAGTTTGCTTTAAAAGGCAATAGGGTTTATCCTGGGGCCAACAGGTAAAAATCTATAAAGACAGGCTAAAAAAGATTAAGTGCTCTCTTGGGAAGAACATAATTAAGAAAGATTTCACTGAAATACACAGAACTGAACATGATAGAAATAATGTCAAGCAGACTATTTTCCACTTAAAGAAGATAACAAGATGAGGGTTCAGGAATGGGACTGGGGGAAAAAGGAAATTCAAGGCAGATGTCAGGAAGTACTTTTTCATAAAATGGATCACAAGTATTTGGGAAAGAAGTCTAAATGGAAAAACTAAAGGTATAGTGAAATCACTGGCTGTAGGGGTTGAAGAAACTTTAATACACATTTTAAATGTGGAATATAAAATAAGAGTACATAATTATTTTTATACTTTGACATGCTTATTTTTAAATTCAATTAAACATCCAAAATAAAGTCATGCAAATCAAACTAATTATAAATTATTAAAAAGCAAAAAAAAAAAGGCAGTACTAGTTTTAGTAAATAAACTCCTTGACCTACTACCTGTAAATCATTAACTCAACAAAGTGACTCTGGAATTGACACTGTCCTTTTTATTCTGAGTGATTATGACAGTGCCTCTCATCAGGCACCTATGTTCTGAGTTTTCTTAAATACAATCACTTTACTTAAAGTCACAGAATCATATAATTTAAGAACTGTCAGTATCATAAAGATCATTATATTTAATTCTTTATATTCTTTATTTTTAGAGAAGTTAAATGAATACAAATTACACTGCAGAGCTAGTGTTCAAAATCAGAACTTCTTTTTTTTTAATACTTTTTATTTATTTATTTGACAGAGAGAGATAGTGAGAGCAGGAACACAAGCAGGGGGATTGGGGGAGGGAGAAGCAGTCTTCCCGCTCCGGGGGAAGCCCGATGCAGGGCTCGATTCCAGGACCCTGGGATCATGACCTGAGCCGAAGGCAGACGCTTAACGACTGAGCCACCCAGGCGCCCTCAAAATCAGAACTTCTAACACCTCCTCATAATTTCATGTCCAAGGGGACCTCAGAAACAACAGGTCCAAGATTCTTTTCTTCCTTCCTCTCCCAAATGGTCTGGATGTACTATTTTGCACATTTCTATCCCCACACCCAGAATCTTCAGTTATTCTTGGAAGCCCTTGTTCTCTTTAGTGTGGAAGAGGCTTTTTTTTCTCTTTTTATAATTAATTTACAATGTGATGTTAGTTTCAGGTGTACAACAGCATAATTCTATGCATTACTCAGTGCTCACCTGATAAGTGGAGTCACCATGTGTCACCATACAACGTGATTACAATATTATTGACTATATTTCCTATGCTGTACTTTGGGGAAAAAATTTTGAAAAATATAACCTGTGCTTTGTCATTAGACAGAATTAGAAACATTTTAATTTAAAAAATTATGACATCATGCTGGACTTTCATTTCATAATAAATATCATACAATCATTTTGATTTTGAAATTATATCTCTTATTTTTTACACTGAAAATCTTGGTTCCTGACAAAATTAGCAAAATTATTTATATGCTTTTTTTCTCAACACACACACAATATTTCAAAAGAAAATTATTAATATTGCAACTAACTATGAGTCTTATGTTGATATTATTTTTAGAATACAGTCCATTAAGTATACAAGTCCATATCGAAATTCTCAAAAGCATCAGAAGTAGTTACTTTCTCCAAGCAGTATGTTAGCGACTTGAAAAACATACATTTTTCCAGTTGGCTTCCTACTTTTAGGAAATTTCTTCCATTGAATTTTCCTTTTCAATTCCATTTTATTTTTTGAATATTTAGAATTTTTTTGTTTTTTATTTTATTTTATTTTATTTTATTTTTGCTTTTTTTTATTATGTTATGTTAATCACCATACATTACATCATTAGTTTTTGATGTAGTGTTCCATAATTCATTGTTTGTGTATAACACCCAGTGCTCCATTCAGTACGTGCCCTCTTTAATACCATCACCAAGCTAACCCATCCCCCCACCCCGTCCCCTCTCGAACCCTCAGTTTGTTTCTCAGAGTCCATAGTCTCTCATGGTTCGTCTCCCTCTCCGATTTCCTGCCCTTCATTTTTCCCTTCCTGCTATCTTCTTCTTTTTTTTTAACATACAAAATATTATTTGTTTCAGAGGTACAGGTCTGTGATTCAACAGTCTTACACAATTCACAGTGCTCACCATAGCACATACCTTCCCCAAAGTCTATCACCCAGCCACCCCAACCCTCCCACCCCTCACCGCTCCAGCAACCCTCAGTTTGTTTCCTGAGATTAAGAATTCCTCATATCAGTGAAGTCATATGATACATGTCTTTCTCTGATTGACTTATTATTTCAAAGTCAATATTAAATAACAAGCAATAGTCAGAGAAATGTCCCCATCCTGCCTTCTCTGCCAAGGTCTCCCCTCACAAAGATAATGATTTGTATTAATTAATTTCTACTTAAATCTTGTTATGTGCAAACTTGTGGAAATACATACAGTATTGTGGTAACTCTACTTATCCAGTTGTGAAAACCTGAAATCAGAGAATCATTTGGTCTACTTGTTTTGGTTTTTTCTCATAGATTTTTTTAATCTTTTCTCTCTACAATACGCAATAGTGGATTTTTTTCACACATAACAGCCATCAACTATTACCCTACCAACAATCATTTCTCCCTCCAAAAGATCATCCACAGAACCTAAAGTCATTTTTTTATTTAAATACATACTATGATATCTTTCATTGATTCCACATTGCCTCCAGAGCCAAGATTTAAATTCATATTTTCACAGCAAAAATTAAATTCCTTTCCTATTACAAATATTTGCCTAAGTCTAAGATGTCTAATTTTTAATTAATTAGTTAATTAATTTTTATTTAAATTTTGGTAGTTAACATACAGTGTAATATTGGTTTCTGGAATAGAATTCAGTGGTTATATGTCACTTACATATAACACCCAGTGCTCATCACAACAAGTGCTCTATTCAATACCCATCGCCCATCTACTTCCCTCCATCAACCCTGTTTGTTTTTTTTGTTGTTGTTGTTGTTAAGAGTCTCTTATGGCTTGTTTCCTTCTCTCCTCCTTTTTTTTTCTTTTCCCCCTTTCCATATGTTCATCTGTTTTCTTTCTTCAATTCCACATATGAATGAGATCATATGGTATTTTTCTTTCTCTGACTGACTTATTTCGCTCAGCATAATACATTCTAGCTCCATCCATTGTCATTGCAAATGGCAAAATTCCATTCTTTTTGATGACTGAGTAATATTCTTGTGTGTGTGTGTGTGTGTGTGTGTGCCTGCCTGTGTGTGTGTACACACTACATCTTCTTTATCTATTCATCAGCTGATAGACATTTGGGCTCTCTCCATAGTTTGACTATTACTGGTAATGCTGCTACAAACATCAGAGTGCATGTATCCCTTCAAATCTGTATTTTTATATCCTTGTATCCTTTGGGTAAATACTTAGTAGTGCAACTGCTGAATCATAGGGTAGTTCCATTTTTAACATTTTGAGGAAACTCCATAGTGTTCTTCAGAGTGGCTGTACCAGTTTGCATTCCCACCAACAGTGCAGGAGTGTTCCCCTTTCTCCGCATCATTGTCAACACCTGTTGTTTCTTGTGTTGTTAATTTTAGCCATCCTGACAGGGGTGAGATGGTTTCTCATCATGTTTTGATTTGCATTTCTCTGATGATGAATGACGTTGAGCATCTTTTCATGTGTCTGTTAGCTATCTGGGTGTCTTTTTTGGAAAAGTGTGTATTCATGTCTTCCCATTTCTTAACTGGGTTGTTTGGTTTTTAGGTGTTGAGTGTGGTAAGTTCTTTGTAGATTTTGGATACTAACCCTTTATCAGATATATTGTTTGCAAATATCTTCTCCCATTGCATATCCTGACTATTAGTTTTGTTGATTGTTTCCTTTGCTGTACAGAAGTTTTTTATCTTGATGAAGTTTGTATGGAACCACAAAAGACCCTGAATAACTAAAGCAATTCTGAAAACACACACACACACACACACACAAACTAGAGGATCATGATTCTAGATTTCAAGGTATATTACAAAGCTGTAGTCATCAAGACAGTATGGTACTGGCACAAAAACAGACACATGGACAAATAGAACAGAATAGAGAAACCAGAAATGGACCCACAACTATATAGTCAACTAAACTTTGACAAAGCAAGAATATCCAATGGAAAAAGACAATCTCTTCAACAAATGGTGTTGGGAAACCTGGACAGCACGATGCAGAAGAATTAAACTGGACCACTTTCTTACACCATACACAAAAATAAATTCAAAATGGATGAAAGACCTTAATGTGAGACAGGAAACCATCAAAATCCTGGAGGAGAACACAGGTAGAAACCTCTTTGACCATGGCAAAGAGGTTTAGTCTTTTACTAGACACGTCACCACAGGCCAAGGGAAACAAAAGCAAAAATGAACTAAGATGTCTTAATACCCAATGCATTTCTAAATCACCTTCCTTTGCTACCAATTTACTTTTGTTCAAAAAAACCTTCATACTGGGGTGCCTGGGTGGCTCAGTCATTAAGCGTCTGTCATCGGCTCAGGTCATGATCCCAGGGTCTTGGGATCAAGCCCCGCATCCGGTTCCCTGCTCGGCGGGAAGCCTGCTTCTCCCTCTCCCCCTCCCCCTGCTTGTATTCCCTCTCTCGCTGTGTCTCTCTCTGTCAAATAAATAAATAAAATCTTTCAAAAAAACCTTCATACTACATAAAAGTACATAATTATATATTATACAAGAAGAAATATTGGCATACAATAATAAAAATGAGTTTCATGAGCCTTAATAATTTTTTAATTTGAGTTGCATAATACATATTTAATGATAAGCCCTAAAAGATTAAGCACTATTTTTTTAGCCCCTGGTCTACAGAGTTCCCTAAATCCTTAGTATAGCACATTTGGGTGGACCCATGAATTCAGATGCTTTGGGTTCTAGATCTAAGACCTTAAGCAACATTCAGAAAAACTGAGATCTCATGTAAAGGTGGAGATATATAGTAGGATGCATGGAATTCACCAAAAAAAACTTCTTACAAATTTTCTACATTCTCCTTTATATATTTCATACCTTGTCATTAAAGTCTTTTTTAAAAGGTTTTATTGTCTTAATTGCTACACCCAAGGTGGGGCTCAAACTCACAACCCCAAGATCAAGAGTCACATGCTCTACCTACTGAGCCAGCCAGGCACCCCTTGTCACTGAAGTCTTGAACAAAGGGTTTCCTAGTGAGCAGAACTATCTTTGATTTCATATAACTGTTGTGATCCATAAACACAAATATTTGTGGGTCTTTGATTTAAAGTTTTAGCCTAAAGCAATGTCTTTAATGGGACATAATTAAGTTTTATTATTTGTGGTGTGTTTATCCTCCTAATACTCATTTTATTATTCATGAAACCTCCAAATTGAGACACTAAACATACACACTTAGCCTAATATTGAAAACCTATTGATATTTTAATCTAACTGTCCTAACGTGGCAAATAAAACCCTTGGACAACAATCTAGTTATGTGCCAATTTCCCTCTGTAAGTACAAACCATGTTCATCTAATGTATTTTTGGCTTATAAAAAGTAGTAAAGTGCCTATATTGAAATCATATTACACACTTGGTGAATGTGCAATAATTATGTTAATTACATACTTAAAATTTATTCATTCATAAAGGGTTTTACTAACCATTAAATTCAATAATTATGCCAGGCCATGGGGGATAGAGGGCATCAAAATGAATAAAACTTGCATTACTCTTCTTTTTTTTTTTTGCATTACTATTCTTAGGGAGTTTACAATACAGAAAGGGAGAAAGCATAATAGTAACTGTTCTGTAAAGTATTATAAAACAAATGCTATAAAATTCCCTTTCCGCTCCCCACTAAAAGAACCAATGCAGATGAGGAGAAAACAAAATCACTTAAGAGTTTTGTGGTGGAATTTTAGTTCTTAGAAGAGAGAGCTTGAGAGAAGCAGCATAGGTAACAGTGTCCAAGGGGAGGCTAAAGGATGAAGGAGGGGTTGCTAGGTCTTTTTTTTTTTTTATTGTTGTGTTAATCACCATATATTACATCATTAGTTTTTGGTGCAGTGTTCCATGATTCATTGTTTGTTCATAACACCCAGTGCTCCATGCAGAACGTGCCCTCCTCAATACCCATCACCAGGTGATGGGGTTGCTAGGTCTTGATAACAATATTATGGGAGAGGACTTCAGGTCAAAGAGGCTTATGCCAAGGACAATGATTGTGGATGACGGGAGCATGAATGGTACAGTTAATAGAATAGGAGATGTTTTGGGGGGACAATGTTAGCTTAGAAACTGGACTAATCATGGGTCAGCCGGTCTTTATATTTCACCTGAAATCTCAATGTGTTATTCTGTGTCTTATTTAAAATTGAATCAAATGAGAATGTTTACTGTTGCTGATCAACCTCTCTCAGAACAAAAGTGCATCAATAACTGTGACGGGTTTGAGATTTACCTTACTTACAAGTTAAAAACAGCCTGGCACAGTTTCATGGATTCTGGCAGAAAACACAAGACTCTATGGTCAAAGACAAAAGACATTATGATCCCCTGTAATAGCAGTAGCAAGAGTGTCAGTATTTTCTTGAGTTGGTTCCTCAAGTCCTAATTCCTGCAGGAAGATCAAATTTTTAATAATTTAATGTTTGGATCCAAGATGATACCTATCAAAGAATTCGGCACTAAGTCCAATTATGTGTATTGAGAAAAAAGTTCCACAGATAATTTTGATTTACATTCTTTGCTAAAGCAATTCAATAATGGGTAAATTTGAAAAATGTTCATAAGCTTAAATAGCATTGTAAGTAAATCAATTCATAGTCAGGTCTTTATTGTAAGTAAACTTTGTATGTGTTGAGCACTATACCAGAAATAGAAAAGAAATCTTAAATGAAGTCTTAATCTTAAACTTTAAGTGGGAATATAAAAATGTAAGTATGAATCAGAAATAAATTAAATAATTATAATAGAAATCAAAAGTTTAGTAGGCATGTAAATAGAAAAAATTTAAAATAATATATCAGATTATGGTTTATTGTTAAGAGTTGGTTACCATATGTGAAAAAGAAGCAATTTTGACATTCAATACTTATGTGTTTCTACATAAATGTGTTTCTACATGTAATGAGAGGCAATAGACATAGTCATTAATAGTACGCACTCTGGAATCAGAGCACCTTAGCTGTAATCTAGCTGTTTATCCCTAGGCTTCCTTAGGCCTCTAAGTCCTCATCCATAAAATGAGTATAATAATTGCATTGAATTCATAGATTGATATCAAGATTAAAATATTAAGGGTTTTAATATATCTTCCTTCTCCAAAGAAGATATATATATAGCCAATAAGCACGTGAGAAGATGCTCAATATTATTAAACACTAGGGAAATGCAAATCAAACCCATTATGAGATACCAGTTCACACCATTCAGATCACTAATATCAAAAAACCACACAGCAGCAAGTGTTGGTGTGGATGTGGAGAAATGGGAACTTTCATACATTACTAGTGGGAATGTAAGCAATACCACCACTCTGAAAAAGAGTTGGCAGTACTTCAAAATATTATACATAAAGTTGCTATATAACCTAGCATTTTCATATGTACATACAAAATTTATGAAAACTTACACACACACACACGCAACTTGTACATGCATGGATAATGGAAACAGCCCAAATGTTTATCAACTGATGAAAGAACAAAATGTGGTCTATCTATATGATGGAATACCATTTGACAATAAAATAGAATTAAGTACTGACACATACAATATGGATGAACGTTGAAAATGTTGTGTTAACGGAAGAAAGCCAGACAAAAAAGGGCACATATTGTATGATTCCATTTATAGGAAATGTCCAGAAAAGGCAAATCTACAGAGACAGAAAGGAAATTCATGGTTGCCAGGGACTGAGGGAAGATATGAGGTAAGAGTAAGGAGTGACTATTTGTGGGTACAGGGTTTCCTCTTGGCATGATGAAAAGTTCTAAAATTGATTTTTGCTGATGGTTTCACAATTTTATAAATACAGTAAAAACCATTGAACTGCATGTACATCTTAAGTGAGGGAACTTTGTAGTATGTAAATTTAATAACAATAAAGGTTTTTATAAAGATTAGAAATTAATATAAGTAAAATTCTTATAAGTGTCTATGACACAGTAACTACTCAGTATATCTTAGCTTTCATGGTTATTTCTAAGTACCAAGTGCTTGTCCCCTATCAAGGCACACATAAATAACTGTTCATTTACTTGACCCTATTTCTTATGAGATGGTAAATGCCATGATATTAGGTACCATACTGGATTTATCATATCTGCAATATCCACACAATGTAAGATCTATTATAGACATATTATAGTTATTTAAAAAGAGTGGGTGGGGGGAGGGCAGAGGGAAAAGGATGGAAGAAGGAAGGCAGGAAAGCAAGAGAATTGCAAAAACAGGAAATGAAAATGGTCTTTTCCCTTGAAAAACTCACATTTCATCAGGGAGAGAGACATGCATGCATTTAATTAAAATACAGTTGCAACATTTTGTTGAGGAGTAAGTAAGGGTGACAAATAATGGTGGCTCTCTAAAGGAGAGACTTTGCAGAGGTTTGGGGAGGTTGTGGGTAGGAGGGTATTCTGTGCAAAAGAAATAGCATAAACATAGATGTCGAGATGTTAAAAGGCATAGAATCCATAAGAAAAAATATGTTTACTTGTGGCCTCAGTATTTCGTTCATGGAGAAAATTGAACAACATGAACCCGTAGTGGAAAATTCAATTCAGACTTAGTAAGACTTGGTAAGTCATTATATTCTTTCTATCGAACAAAATCAACTCAAGTTTTTTTCTATTTTTGTTTTTCTGTTGTTATTTTTATTTATTTACATATATATTTTACATTTCAGGTATTTTTACAGTTATTTGGAAGAAAAAGAAAGATAAAAGACTTCGCTTTAATTTTGCTAGCTTTGGGAATTTGGTATGGTGGCTATTTATGTAGAAATGATGGTGTATAACATATTTTATCACTCTGCTGTGGGAAATTCGAGCCAGTCTCCATGCTATAAGGCCCTCTGAATAATTAAGACATAGAACTGAGATTCAGTAAATCACAGTGCTAGCTCCTGGGTTGGAAAGGGCCTTGGTTTTTCTACCCCCATTCAGTGTTGAATCCCCTCTACAACATCGCCACCAAGTGGTCATAGAACCCCTGTGGGAGGAGCTGGCCTGGGTTTACTTTACAAATAAAACTAGGTGAGCTAAACTTTAAATATAATCATTAAAACGTAGCATGTTTGGGTTAAAACATGGACAGTACTTAAATTCGATGACCCAATTTTTAAAGAAGACTCATCTCTTTTCCAAGCAGAGAAGATTTGAAACAGCTGCTTTCTGTTAAAAATACTCATTTTTAAATATTGTTTTCCATTCAGTGTGTTTTGGACCCAAGACAGGAAAGAGAAAGAAGACAAGAATTAACGAACATGGACGGAAGTACAACAAAAGGAAAACAGGAAAGAAGGAAAAGGAACAGACAACACACTAAAAATGGCATAGTGTCCCTCTTCTATTTGCCTTTGCATTTTATTTTTACTTAAGGGATTGAGCACACTGTATTATAAAAGATTTATTAGTGTCACAAGTAATGTTAGATCAGCTAGTGTTTTTATCAACCTAAGCAATAAACACTTCAACATTTAAAACACTTGGCAAGACAGAGGCAGAATTTGAAATGAGTTGAAAGGAACGATCACAAATAATGAGGTATGTGCTGCTTGCTCCTAAACGTAGAGTTCTGGCTTCTTCTGCCAACTCAGTGTTCGGGAGGTAACTGTGTTAAGCCGATGCTACAAATCCTTATTTCTTCATAAAACAACTACAATAACAAAAACAAAAGTAAATAAAATACTTGATCCATTTCTGAACCAAAACACAACTTTCTGTGGACAAAAGAACATAAATCATTTACCCTATGAGAACAGCAGGTAACAGTACTCATTCCTTATCTCAATAAAGACAGAATTATTTATGGATAAAAAATAATATTCCCTCTCACTGAATAATGTATAGAATTGTTGACTCACTATCTTGTACACCTGAAACTAATATACCACTGTATGTTAACTACCCTGGAATTAAATTTTTTTAAAAACTGAGAGTTTGTAACTCTATGTCCCTCTTTTCTAAAGAAGTCACGCTATTCAAGGGGAAACCATCAAACTCTAGAGAACATAAAATGTGGTAGCAAGTTATGTCATGTCCACATACTATTGTCAAAATTTTATTCCTTCACACACTGCAACATTATTTCTATTCATTTATATATTTTTATACCCTGCTTTGTTCCAGACACCCACACCCCAAAAGGATTTAATGCATAGTCGAGTGACTTAGAGTGAAGAGAAAATAGGAGAAGGGAAATTATAAAACTGGGCCAACAAACCATACCAGGTGGTCCAGTGAAGTTGTTAAAAGCCAGAGATGATCATTACATGAACCTAAAAATAGCCTCTAAAACCTTTCTTCTCAGCCTCATTGGACCATAATTATTGTCATTTCAAAATTGCTCATTACACTGACTGTGTCTCCACTCTCCATGGCTGCCATCCGGTGTCATTAGACTCTTTTACTGCAGTTTGTCAGAATTATTGAACGTTGCTCTTTGGTACCCCTGCTGATGGGGAAAGTCAGTATAGCTTTTAGGACTGGGTGTGGGAAAGTGCCCTGAAATGATTGACTCATGTTTCCCTTTGAATCTAAGGTAGAGAATATATTTCCTATCACAGACTTCTCTGAGAACCCACTCTTCATGAGTCTTAAGCTAGTGGGCTCAGCACCCCAACTTTTACAACTGGCCTGGAAGCATACCTTTTCCTTTTGGTGTGGTACGATCTTTGTTTTTATATCTCAGTTAACTTGCATTCTGGGAATGTTACTACACAACAACAAAGCAAATTCGGTTTGGTTTGGTTTGGTTTGGTTTGGTTTGGTTTGGTTTGGTTTGGTTATGGAGGAGGAAGAGAGTAGATGCTTAACCAAAGAGAATGAAAAGAAATTTTGAAATATAAATCCCCCCCGTGCAATTTTCAACTCATTTGATTAAATGGAAAGGTATTTTAAATGTAGCCTATGATTAAACACAATTGAAGATTTGATAAAATTTACCAAAAACAAAAATACAGTCTTCTCCATATGACTTGAATCACAGCACCTCATCTAAATATAGTCCCTAAAAATACCAACAAATAGTAAATACCTACAAATAGTAAAAGCCAACTATACAGCATGTACAACTGCAAAGCACTTACATTATGCTGTTTGAAGAGTTTATACATAATAATCCATTTACCCTTGCCAAAACCTTGAGATAGGAATTATCCTTATGTGACAAATGAGGAAACTGAGGCACAGAGAAATGAAGTAACTTGCTTAGAGTCACACAGCTGGTTAGTGGAAGAGCCAGCATCCACACATATCCTGCACTCTGGTTCCCAAGCCCCTGATCTTGTCTCCTAGACTATTCTGCCTCTTAGGCAGGAAGTTTCTGTGCTGACATATCTTCCAGCATGGTTTTGTCTTATCATAATTTATTTGATCCCAGAGCCAGACCACTGTTACTTTATTTGGATAGCATTTAGATAATCTGAGATTATTTGGGTAGACTGACAAAACAATAAACTAGAATTAATCTGGGTGTGGTATCTCTCTTTTATAGAATTAGTGAAGCCATTTTAACATTCTGTGGCCTGTTTTTTCACTTATAAAGTTGGAATTTTCATATAATATGTTTCCCAATCATAAATGGAAACTGAGCATGAATGTGATTATATAAGCCAAGATAGTTAAAGTCCCTGAAAGCTCAGTGTTGTATGAAGTAGTACTCGAATCAGCAGGACATCTCCCTAAGGATTCTGCTTAGTTTATTCTCAACTAATATAGTACATGGACCATGAGTATAGGATCCCCTGGGATGCTTGCAAAAATGTGATTATGGGATCTTTACTGAGACATACTCTATCAAAATTTCTGGAAGTTTAGCACCAGAATACACATTTTATTAAACTTTCATGTGATTCTTGTATACTAGAATTTGATAATCATTGCTCTTGAATAAGCCTTGTTCTCCAACCGCTGGCACATTTAATTCACTAGGGATCTTTGAAAAAGCTAAACCAAATGAATCAGAATCTTAGGTAGGCATGGGACCTGAGCATCTGATATTGTTAAAGGTTGCCACCTCTTCATGCCACTGATGCACTCGGGCCTGAGAACGACTGCCTGCCTTCAAGTTCATGAAAGTGATGGAAAAAGAAGCACGCCCTTTCTGATTTCAGTAATCTAGAAATGATTATTAAATCACTAACTCTCTAAAAATGATCATATTTGCCAGACAATTCTTTCTAATTTATGAAAATATTAAAGTCAAAATGCATATTCCAATCTTACTTTTACAGGAATAAGTGACCCGGAAGCTACCGTATTGATTTCCTTTTTACTAGTAGAGTGGGAGTCTCCATGTAGACTCGTGATCATGTAATGGTAGACTTGATTACATGGCTTTTGGGGTTGTTTATAATTGTGTTTGTGGAGTTTCCTGCCCTGACAGTATATGAACATACTAGAGAATGAAATGCTTTTATATACCCTAATCTTCAAGCCTAGTTATGCTCTTGAGACTTAAATACTATTCATGAGTGATGCTACACAGCCCGTTAAATCTCCTCACTTTTTCCATATGGAAATGTTTTGCTTAAAACTGTTCCCTAGGGACAGAGGGGGGGAAAATAAATTATTTTTAAAATATGTTGGGATTTTTATAGGGTCATGCTATATACTGTATACTCAAGTGACTATTCTGAATGGACTGTGATGACCCAAGACTTTAATTTTGTGATTTAGTCTGACATTAACATCTTAACTTCCCAGTTCAACAAATTCAAGTTCAACGGCATAATGAAGGTGGATGCCACACTTAATGCTGCTTTCAGAATGTATCTTAGGGAAATTGATTTAGGCCCTTTTCATCCTTGGGAAATATGATTTTATGCTCCTAACTTTGAAAATGAAAACAATACGTAATAAGAGGAACACAGAAATACACAACAAAAATGAATGGGGCTTAAGAACCAATTGACCGGAGACAAGTCCCTGAGTCACTCTGGTTAGCAAAAGCAATAAATCTCTAGAGAGAAAAGCTGATGATCAATAGAGAAAAGTAAATGTGGCATTGCACAGAGAAATATTACTGCAGTTTCTGATAGTTAGCTTAGCTTAAAAGGTTTAAGAACCATGTCATACTTCAAGATAAGCCAGAGAAGGAGTTGCATTGCCTTGCACACAAGTGAGGACAAATCAAATTTTCTTAGCCAACAGAGACACCCATGGATTTGAAAAGGCTTGCAGATGGTATTCACAAATGACACTTTGGAGAAGATGACATCAGCTTTATAGGCGAGGTAAAAATCCAGGGGCTGGGATTTTGACAGCATGTGTTCCATTTAATGACAATAAAAACAACTTTATATACTGTATCGCACATTGTACTTACTATTCTATGAAAAATAATATGATATAGGAAACAAAGGCAAAACAAACCCACTTATGGGTAGGCAATGATATGTTTCCAGGGGCATCTGGGTGACTCAGTTGGTTGATCGTCTGCCTTCATCTCCTGTCATGGTCCCTGGGTCCTAGGATCGAGCCCCGCATGGGGCTCCCAGCTCAGTGGGAAGTCTGCTCCTCCCACTCCTGCTCCTCTGCATGTGCGCTCTCTCTCCCCACCCCTGTCAAATAAATAAATAAATCTTTAAAAAATGTTATGTTTCAAAACACATTGATGTTCATTTTTCTTCATTTAAATTATATCACATTCTTCCATGTCACCTGGCACGAGCCTACCCAGAATTAATCAATCGGTGATTTCCATGATGACCAGGTATCTTATGTAACTACCCCACTCCCAATGAGCAGAAGCTTTCAATAGTGACCATATTAGACTCACAGTCCAATAAGACTACACTGGACGCAGCAATGTAGAATCAATTTCGCCGTCATATTTCAAAACTATACAACTCAGAAGGTACTGGTCCATGATGTGATAAGGAGCTTGCTCTGGAAAATAAATTAATGTACCATTTCTGTCATCAAAAACTCTAGAGGGGAGGAGGGTGGGAGGTTGGGTTAGCCTGGTGATGGGTATTAAAGAGGGCACATTCTGCGTGGAGCACTGGGTGTTATGTCATGGAACACTACATCAAAAACTAATGATGTAATGTATGGTGATTAACATAACAATAAAAAATTTTAAAAAAACACCTCTACCCAAAAAATGTTAGCCAAATCTAACAGTGTGCTTTGTAATGAAATGGATGAACATCCTGGTGTGAGCTCCTTATCTTGGTGCAGACCAATAGCAAATAGTTTACAAACTTGGTAGCCATCTGAGGACTAGGTTTACTCTGAGTAGCATTGTTTAAAATATCTATTTACATCTATAATGTCTGTTGTGAGTTGAATGGTACCCCCGCAAAAGTTATGTCCACATCCTAACCCCCAGACCCGTGAAAATGTGACCTTATTTGGAAAAAGGACTTTTGGACATACAATTAAGTATCTTGAGATGAGGTCTTGCTGGATTATCTGGGTGAGTCCTAAATTCAACATCAAGTGTCCTTACAAGAGACACAGGAGGAGAAGACACAGGGAGAAATTGGAGAAGGTGATGTGATAGATGAAGGCAGAGATTCAACTGATGCAGCCCCGAGCCAAAAAACACCGGGAGCCACCAGAAGCCAGAAGAAGCAAGAAGGGATTTTCCCCTAGTGACCTTGGGGGTTGTGTGGCCTCCAGAGCTGTGAGACAATATATTTCTGCTATTTTTTTTTTATATTTCTGCTATTTTAAGCCACCCAGTTTGTGGCCATTTTTTACAGTAGCCCTAAGAAACTTATAAAATGCCATAGCTTCTATTGTTATATTAACTTCTAAAAATATCATTACATGCATTCTTCAGGAATATATTTTTATAAATAAAACGTGTATTATATATACATATATACACATAAATATATGTAAATTCATATATACATTATACATATATATATCAAGAAAGTTATTTGATAAGAAATAAAATCTAATGGTTGCAACACACATTTTTTAAACTTCTTATACTTAATCAAGGGATTCTCTCCTATTTAACTCAAGTACTTTTAGTTATCGACTAAGCACGAGAATTAAATTAGCCACTTGTCACAAATATTTCTACGTTATTTTTTAAGTAGAAGGGACAGTTTTGTAAGTGGAAGGGGCATTTTCTTTTCCACAGAAATGTCATGCCATGAATTACAAAAATAAGGAACTAGACAAGGAATTTATGGTATGTGTCCAATATTTCTGAGTTTCACAGATTTCTTCTGATTTTTACACATGCATGGAAATACACATAAACATATAGAAATATAAATCTGTACACTGCTGTCACTAGGGATAAAAGTTGGGAAGATATTACTATATGAGTTCCTGATTTAAGTGTAAGAAATGTCCTCAGTGCTTTACTTCCAAGTGCAAATGATTACAAGGACACACTATAATTAGTCCAACCATTTTATTTTTTGTTTCCTCCTCTCAATAGGGAAGGAGTAGTTTAAAGCATATCACAGCAAACCACAGTGTACAAGCTCTGGATTTCTAATCCTTCAGGAATAAAATCCTTTCAGGGATCTCTCACCAATATCACTTTTCTCTTTCTCAAAGCATTTATCCTACAATTCACCACGTACTGTTGCACCTGCATGGTATATTCACATTCACTGCTGGACCTGCCAAAAAGTGACTTGCAGTCACCATGTTTCTGTTCAAATTAGCTGGGCTCTCTCTGTCTGTGAAACATCTGCTTTGAGTGATACTGTAGCAGCTGTGATGATCTAATAGTAAGCTAAGCACTTTAGTATTCAATTGTACAAAAGGGGCTTTGAGGAGAATGATAAATGACCTAAATTAGATGACGATTTTTAAGTACCTAATTTTAACCTTTGCCATAATGAATGCTTTTTCCTCAAGCTTCTTTGCACCTGTCGCTCTTGGAAAGCGAATAAAATGTGCCTGCTTGTTGTTTAGTTCAAGTTGCATTCTCAACAGATTGTTAAGCAATGCCTGAAATAGTGAAACGAACCACCACATTCTGCCTTTTAAGAGCTTTCTCTCTCTCTCTCTCTTTTTTTTTTTGAGGTTCCTCTAATTTCCTGTGGTCTCAAAAGGCAGAACTTTCTCCAAAGAAGCATATGTACCATAGAAATAAATACCATATAAACCTACATATACACCTTAAGAAATTTTTTCATATTTTATTTTTAGACTAATTTTTATTTCTTTAAAAGCTTTTATATACAGGAAGACAATGTTTTGATTTAATTTTTTAAAAGATTTATTTACTTATTTATTTGACAGAGAGAGAGACAGCGAGAGAGGGAACACAAGCAGGGGGAGTGGGAGAGGGAGAAGCAGGCTTCCTGCCGAGCACGGAGCCCGATGTGGGGCTCGATCCCAGGACCCTGGGATCATGACCTGAGCTGAAGGCAGATGCCCAACAACTGAGCCACCCAGGCACCCTGTTTTGATTTAATTTTGATCAATGTTTTGATTTTGATTTTAAATTAGCAGGTCTACAAGGTTAGGTAAATGTGTGCACTAAAATAATACATGATATTAAGAAGGTATTTATCCATTTCCTTCAAATTATAAAGGTAATTGAGTTCTACTCTTCAAATCAATCCCTTCTATCTCCCCCACTCCCACCCTTTTTCATACACATAATGGAAAGAGAATAATGAAGTCATTCTTGCCATCTTGAAAACAATGGAATAGTAATATCATGTTCACAAAATACTTTCAGAACAGGGGCGCCTGGGTGGCTTAGTCGCTGAGCATCTGACTCTTGATCTCAGCTGAGGTCATGATTTCAGGGTCGGGGGATCGAGCTCCATGTGGGGCTCATTGTGGGGCTCCCTGTGGGGCTCTGCACTGCTTGAGATTCTCTCCCTCTCCCTCTCTCTCTCTAAAATACATAACTAAATCATACAAAATACTTCCAGAACAACATAGTATCTCTTTCATTCCTCACAATGGGATCACTGAGGTAAGTTTTACCTGTGACAGATTCAGATTGTTTAATTTCACATACAAAGTGAAATCTGAACTAATGTACAGGTTTGCTTCTGTTTTGTTTTTATTCTTTTTATTACATGCTTTTCCCACTACATAAAACTGGTAAAGGAAAGGGAGTGTGAAAGCATAGTTTCAACTATTGGTCAAAATGCTTTGCCTTCTGTGTGTGAAAAGGCATAAAATACACCATTCTTTTATGAATTTTCTTTATTAAATTACTTTTCCAAAATTGTCATAGTAATACTTACACACAAGAACTGGTAAAATAGCACAATGGTGTGTGAAAAAAGCTAATATATATACTCTCCTCAAACCTTTCCCATTTACATCCCTGTCTCCCCTAGATCATCATGTCAAATCGTCTTTGTCTTACGCTAAAAAATGCACAAATGTATGTATACATCTATAGGGTTTTATTGTTCATGTGTCTTTTTAAGAAAATGTATTAATATTGTAGACTTTACTCTTCAGTTTGTCTTTTCTTTCTTAATAATACATCATTGGCATATCTCAGGTGAATAAAGAACGTAACCTAAGACGTACTCTCAATTTAGGCTTTCACTGGCATTTCCTGCAGCCCATAGTGAAGAAGACATTCTGACCTACTGGCACCTTGACCCCTTCCTTCAGAATGTATTTTCATGTTTCATCCTGTTATCAGTCCAGGTCAAAATGCCGACAGGCCCTTGGTATATGCCAGGGAGAGGGACTTCTACTTATTACTGTACTTTGTCATATCTTCTTATTTTGCATGATTACAAATTCAAAAGCATATACTTCTGTTTTACCTTATCTTCTAGCATTTAGAGGGCACCCCTTCTTAGAGAATGCCTCACTCCTGGGTACGTATCTACTCATTAATAAACTATTTACATTGTTTCCAGAATTTTTGCAAAAAGAATGACTACAAGAAACATATTTAATGTGACATAATAGGAAATGTGGGTACACATACTTATTCTTTAACTTTTATAGGATAGTTTCCCAGGAGTGGGACTATCAAATTTATGTCAACATTTACGAACATACCTTTTTGATCCAGATCTACCATATAAATATGACTGCTTTTTCAATTTCTGCCATTCTTATAGAAAATTTTTATCTCATTTTTACTTTGATTTGCATTATCCTGACTACTAATATTTACTATTTAGATTTGCTCTTCTGTGATTTTCCTACTCATATCATTTCTTCATTTTCTTTGTTCTTGGATTTTGTTCTTTCATCAACATTATAGATAGTGATCTGTGCCGCAAAAATGTATCTATACAGCTTTTTTATCTGTTGACATTTAAAACAAATTTCCTACAGTTTAGTAAGTTTATCTGTTTTTTTTGTCTTCCAAGTTTCTGGTCTCGTTTTAGAATTCTTCCCTGCCATATGCTTTATGTCTTTTAGAGTTATTGAAATATTTCAAGGGGTGCCTGGGTGGCTCAGTCGGTTAAGTATCCAACTCTTGATTTCAGCTCGGAGCATGATCTCAGGGCTGTGAGAGGGACCCTTGTGTCAGGCTCCACACTCAGCAGGGAGTCTGCTTCTCTTCCTTAAATCTCTGCCCCTCCCCTCACTCACGTGTGCACACTCTCTTTTTTCCTCTCTCTTTCTAAAATAAAGAAATCTTTTTTTAGAAAAGACATATTTCAATTATTTCCGTGTATACATAATTTATTATAGGATGCAGTATCTTGGAGTCTGTTTTTATTTTCTCTCAGGGGACAGTTAATGTTGTTAATGAGTTTGTTGAAATCTCTGATATATTTGTTGAGAGAGTTAACCCACCATGGGCCCTGGCATCCCTGTATACTCTTTTTTTTTTCAAGTTTTTCTTTAAATTCCAGCTAGTTAACACACAGAACAATATGAGTTTCAATGTAGAATTTAGTGATTCATCACTTACATACAACACCCAGTGCTCATCACTATAAGTGCCCTCCTTAGTACCCATCACCTGTTTAATCCATCCCCCAGTCCACCTCCCCTCTCTTGACCATCAGTTTGTTCTCTATAATTAAGAGTCTGTTTCTTGGATTGCCTCTTTTCCCCCCATGTTCATTTGTTTTGTTTCTTAAATTCCACATATGAGTAAAATCATATGGTATTTGTTTTTCTCTGACTGACTTATTTTGCTTAGTATTATACTCTCTAGTTCCATCCATACTGTTGCAAATGGCAAGATTTCATTCTTTTCGATGGCTGAATTATATTCCTTGTGTGCAACCCACACAAGGAATATAATTATTCCTATATATATATATATAAAACCTCTTCTTTATCCATTCATCAGTCATTGAACATTTGCATTGCTGTATATTCTTGCTGAATGTACTAAGAATGAAAGGCACTACCCTGATGCACATAATTTTTCCAGGTTGAAGTTGCAGCAACGTCCTGGTGGGATGAGGACCTCTCTCCCTCTGAGACAAAGAGCCCATGTTTACTTGCCTCTCATTATACAAGTGGCAGATTCCTCAAACACAGTCTTCCTGCTCTATAATACAACCCATTGCAAGGGCAAGCATGCACCCAGGACATCCATTTAAACACACAAAAGGACTTGGAAAATAAAAGGAAATGATGCAAGCATTGCTGTAACATCAGAAATAAATCCTTTTTCTCTCATCCAGGAGTCCCATGTCTTCTGTCAGTATCCATTTAACAGTAATAGGCTAACTTAAGCTTGTAACTAAAGTAAAATCCCATATGCAACAGCAGTAATATAGATAAATGTATACACCCATGCACAACCATACATATATAAACATAAAAGTTTAATGATTATATTTCAAGATCTTATATTCTTTTTTTAAGTTTCTATTTTAATTCCAGTTAGCATACAGGGTTATATTAGTTTCAGGTGTATGATACGGTGATTCAACACTTCCATACATCCCCGAGTGCTCACCACAACAAGTGCACTCCTTAATCCCCAACACCTATTTCACCCACCCACCCCCACCCACCTCCCCTCTGGTAACTACCAGTTTATTCTCTCTAATTAAAAGTCTGTTTCTCAAAATGTCTCTCTCTTTTTCTCCCTTTGCTCGTTTGTTTTGTTTCTTAAATTCCACAGATGAGTAAAATCATACAGTATTGTCTTTCTCTGTCTGACTTATTTTGCTTAGTATATACTCTCTAGCTCTATCCATGTTATTGCAAATGGCAAGATTTCATTCTTTTTTATGGCAGAGTAATATTCCATTGTGTATACATACCTCCTCATCTTTATCCATTCATCAGTCAGTGGACACGTGGGCTGTTTCCATAATTTGGCTATTGTAAATAATACTTCTATAAACATCAGGGTGCATATATCCCTTTGAATTAGTATTTTGTATTCTTTGCATAAATATCTAGTAGTATTTATCCGGTAAATCCATTGCTGGATCACAAGGTAGTTCTATTTTTAACTTTGTGAGAAAACTCCATGCTGTTTCCCACAGTAGTTGTACCAGTGTGCAGTCCCACATACAAAGCACAAGTGTTCCTTTTTCTCCACATCCTCGCCAACACCTGCTGTTTCTTGTGTTGTTGATTCTAGCCCTTCTGACAGGGATGTGGTGATATCTCATTATAGTTTTGATTTACACTTCCTTGATGATGATGAACATCATTTCATGTGTTCAGGTTGTTGGCTATCTGTATGGCTTCTTTAGAGAAGTGTCTGCTCGTGTCTTCTGCCCATTTTTAATTGGATTATTTGTTTTGGAGGTGTTTATATTTATAAGTTCTCTATATATTTTGGATAAACCCTTTATCAGATATATCATTTGCAAATCTCCCATTCCATAGGTTGCCTTTTAGTTCTGTTGATTGTTTCCTTCGCTGTGCAGAAGCTTTTTATTTTGATGTGGTCCCAATAGTTTATTTTTGCTTTTTTTTCCCTTGCCTCAGGAGACATATCTAGAAAAATGTTGCTATGGCCAACATCAAAGAGGTTACTGCCTGTGTTCTCTTCTAGGATCTTTACGGTTTCAGGTCTCACACTTAGGTCTTTAATCCATTTTGAATTTATTCTAGTGTATAGTGTAAGAAAGTGATCCAGTTTCTTTCTTTCACACGTTGCTGTCCAGTTTTCCTAACACTGTTGAAAAGTCTGTCCTTTTCCCATTGGACATTCTTTCCTGTTTTGTTGAAGATTAATTGGCCATATAGTTGTGGGTTTATTTTTGGGTTTTTTATTCTGTTCCATTCAAGATCTTATGTTCTCGATTATGTTTATCTATTGATCTAATTTTGAGAATATGTATAAAAATGGATGCTTAAAACTGTGCTTAATCAAATTCTCCTTGGATTTTGCTTTATATATTTGATTGCTAGATTGTTTTAACCACAATGTTCTATGACTCTATCATCTGTTTTGTGAGTGTATCTTTTACCGTGAAATAATTCATATTTTCTTCCTCAATAGTTTTGATATCAAATTACTCTGTCATTAATCTATTACTTTCAGATTCCATTTTGTTTGCATTTTCCTGTTACAATTTACCCATTCCTTAATTTTGAAACTATTGTTTACACTTTAATTCAGGTGTACCTCCTAATAATTACATCACTGGCATTTTTAAAAATCAAAATTGATAATCTTTATTTGTCGCAATCATGATAATTGAATTATTTATACTTTAGTTCCATTTTTAAATGATTTCTATCCTAATTTGTTTACTACTTTTACCAATATCTACTGTTTTGCTTTGTTTTCTTTCCTTACATGTTATGGCTTGAATGGATTTTTTGTGTAGATTATTTATTTTTCAAAATAATACTTTAAAATGGACATTATCCACATTTTTATGGGTGAAAAAGCAAAGGCTCCTAATGGTGCATTGACTTCACTCAAGATACAAGGCTAAGATTTGGTAGATCTAGGATCTAAACTCAGGTCTGTCAACTCCAAAGACCCTTCTCTTTCCATTATACCTCTTACCGTTTGCTAATAAAAACTAGTGAAAATATTTTAAAGCTTTTCTACTGTCATTTGAAATTTGCTGCCAAGTATGAAACTTATCACTGAAAAGATAATGTTGTACTTTTGACATTAGCACAACTTCTTCTATAGCTTCCCCCATGTTGGAGAGGGGAAGCCAGGAACAGCATTGCCAAATCCCTTTCCTCCCTGGGTCTGGGTTAGAGCTGCCAGTGTGTGGAGCCTTTGGTGTGAGAGCTGAAAGATGGGAGATGGGAGAAGCCATCATTCCCCATTGGCAGCTACCAGCAGACACATGTGAGGTTTTGGCAGTTTCCGGGCTGTGAAAGTCAACTGGACAGGAGCCTTCTAGATATTTTCAAGAGCCTCTAGGGAACATCTGGAGAACCACTAGTTTTGAAAGTACATTTTTAAAAATCTTTAACCCTCTTCACCCATTTTTCATACCTCCTACCCTGCCTCTGGTAACCAATGGATCTGTTCTTTTTATCTATGGGGTTTTTGTTTTGTTTTGTTTTGTTTTGTTTTTAGATTCCACATATAAAAGAGATTGTATGGTATCTGTATTGCTTTGACTTATTTCACTTAGCCTAATTCCCTCAAGATCCATCTATGTTATCACAAATAGCAGAATTTCCTTATTTTTAATGGCTGAATAATGTTCCACTGTGTATATACCACAATTTCTTTATCCATTCTTCCATCAATGGACATGCAGCTTGCTACTACATCTTGGCTATTGTAAATAATGCTGCAATGAACATGAGGGGTACACATACCTTTTTGAGTTGGTGTTTTCATTTTCTTCAAATAAATGCCCAGAAGTGGAATTACTAGACCATGTAGCAGTTCCAGTTTTAATTGCTTGAAGACCTTCATATTGTTTAACATTCCCACCAATAGGACAAGGATTCCCTTTTCTCCACATCCTCACCAACACTTGTTATTTCTTGTCTTTTTCATACTAGCCATTCTAACAGTTGTGAAGTGATATCTCATTGTGATTTTGATTTGCATTTCCCTGGTTGCTAATGATGTTGAACATCTTTTCATGTGCCTGTTTGCCATCTGTGTGTCTTCTTTGGAAAAATGTCTATTCAGATTTTCTACCTATTTTGTAAGCACATTTTTTCTTGATTTGATTTATTGTATTACTTCCCCCCCCGTTAATTTAGAAGTTTCTGCTATGATTTACATTTCTACAAATGGTTATGTATTAGTCTGCACAGATTGTCATAACAAAACACCATAGGAAGGTGGTTTAAACAACAGAAATTTATTTTCTCACAGTTCTGAATTCTAAAAGTATAGATCAAGATGTTGGCCAACTCAGCTCCTGGTGAGAGCTATCTTCCCAGCTCTTAGATGACTCCTTGCTGTGCTCTCACAGAGTGGCGAGAAAGAAAGCAAAATTTCTAGTAACTTTTCTTATAAGGACACTAATCCTGTAGTGAAGGCCTTACTCTCCTGAACTCATCTAACCCTAAGTAGCTCCCAAAGGTCCCATCACATTGGGAATTAGGTCTTCAACATATAAATTTGGGGAGACACAAACATTCAGCCCATAACATGTTACTTATCTATTTCTTGTACCATATCTAAAACTAAATTTTTCTAATAATTATATGGAAATAAATTTAAAATATCATCTCAATTAAGACGCTTTACTTATCTATGTCATTTTAAACCCACTATTAAGAAAATTTTAGAATACTTTTATTTTCCCATTCTCCCATACTTCCCCTCTCAAATATTTGATTTTACAACTTTTGTTGAGATAATTCTTAATTCTCAACTCTTGAGATTTACATTTGCAGTCTGCCTCTTCTGTTTTATAATCTTTATCCTTAAAAGTGTAAAATCTCAGTCATATTATCATCCATTTAAGTTTAACTACACATAAAAGAGTCAGTGATTATTACTGACTATTAAATTTAAGTTTAGAATATTCTTCAAGCATTGTCCATAGATAAGGTGGTGTTTTTTATGAATTTGTGCTCCTATTTCTTTCACACTGTTATGTAAGTGATTTTAAATAAAAAAGCCAGTATGTTTAATGGTGAATCTGGGACAAGATTCTGCTTCTTTCCGTCCGAGACACTTCGGAGTGTACCTCAGTTTCTTCATGTATAAATTGAACATAATAAAATAATCTAACTCAAAGGATTGATATATAGTCCTTTAAATACATAAAACAATGCTTAGCATATTGAGCACAATATGTTAGCTTATATTAACTGGGTATTAAATTTTTTTGAGGGGGGAGAGGCAAAGAGAGAGGGAGAGAGCAAATCTTAAGCAGACTCTATGCTGGGACACCCCCAGGTAGGGCTCCATCTCACAGCCCTGAGATCATGACCTGAGCCGAAATCAAGAGTTGGATGCTTAACCAACTGAGCCACCCAGGCCCCCCTGGGTGTTAAACTTTTGATGGATAACATTTTTCTAACAGTAGTGTGTGATATTATTCTACCATCATATACAAACAGACCTCATTTTATTGCACTTCACAGATACTGCATTGAAGTTACAAATCGAAGTTTTACAACTGAAGTTTCAAAGCTGTGTTGAGCAAATCTATGGTGCCACTTTTCCAACATTTGCTTACACCATATCTCTGTGTCACACTTTGGTAATTCTTGCAATATTTCAAGATTTTTCATAATTATTATATTTGTTATGGCTATCTATGATCAGTGATTAATGACTCACTGAAGCTCAAATGATGATTAGCATTTTTTAGTAATAAAGTATTTTTAATTAAGGTATGTACATTTTTTTAAACATAATGCTATGTCTTAATATTCTAAAGACTAGTGTAAATATAACTGTTATATGCACTGGGAAATAAAAAAAATTCATTTGACTTGCTCGTTGCAGTGGTCTGGAGACCAACACACAATATCCTCAAGGTGCACCTGCAATTTCCAGAGTCACAGAAGTTTGGTAATAAGCTGACTTTTTTTTATATTGTACTATTTAAAATATTATATTTATACTTAGAATTCAGGATTTTACAAATAATTATAATTTTTTAATTTAATCTCGCCTTGTGTTTGGAAAGTCTTTAAAGATTGCAGATCCATGTCTCCAAGAGAGAAAAACTGTTCTTTTGTTTAATTATATGAGTTACATAAAAATTTGCTTTTTAATTTCTAAATGTATTTGTTATAACTTTTAACCATCATTTTGTAATTAGTTACTAGGGTAATTGCATATTGATCAGAAAATACAACCTGTATTACACTGATTCTTTCAAATATTAAAATTTCCCTATGGATTAGTATGGAGTCAGTTTCTATAAAAATTCCATGTATATATAGCCTGTATTTTAGTAGAGAGGGCAAGTTTCTATATATTTATTTATTTATTTATTTATTAAGATTTTATTTATTTATTTGACAGGGAGAGAGCGAGAGAGGGAACACAAGTAGGGGGAGAGAGAGAGGGAGAAGCAGGCTTCCCGCCAAGCAGGGAGCCCGATGCGGGTCTTGATCCCAGGACCCTGGGATCATGACCTGAGCCGCAGGCAGACGCTTAATGACTGAGCCACCCAGGTGCCCCTCTATATATTTATTAGATCCAATTTGTCAATGTGTTATTTTATGTTATCAAGAATTATTTCTTTAATTTTTTTTTAAAGATTTTATTTATTTATTTGTGAGAGAGAATGAGAAAGAGAGAGAGAGCAGGAGAGGGGGGAAGGTCAGAGGGAGAAGCAGACTCCCCGCTGAGCAGGGAACCCGATGCGGGACTCGATCCTGGGACTCCAGGATCATGACCTGAGCCGAAGGCAGTCACCTAACCAACTGAGCCACCCAGGCGCCCTCTTTAATTTTTTGTTTAATGAATTTGTGAAGAAATTACATAAATCTCCCAAGATAAAAGTGGATTTAGCTAAATTTTCCATTTAATATTTTTATTTTTTTATATATTTAACATCTATGATTTTTATTCAAAAATATTACATTTGGGGTTATTTATTATAGTATCTCTTTACACTTTAAATTCTATTCTGTCAGATATTGATATTGCAGCACTAACTTAATTTTTTAGCAATCTCTTTATTTCTACATTTTCCATGCAGATTTCTATGTGAATGCCTCAATATTATCTTCCTATTAACCACTTATCTCTTCAACTAAGTCCAGTAAAGCAATTATTCTATTACAGATTTTTAAAAAATCTTTATTATTATTATTTTTCCAGCTTCTTTAAGTTTATATCTCCCTACTTTTGTTTATTAATTTCTTCATTTGTTTTCTTTGAGAATTTTAAACGTATTTTCCTATATGTTTTCAGAATACTATCATAACATTTGAATTTTTTTTTGGAAGCACATTCTTCCATTTATTGCACTTACTGCCTATCCTTTGTGAAGTCAAAATTCCTCCACCTCTTCTGGAACTGTAATCTGAAAGGTTACCACACGTGTGTGTGTGTGTGTGTGTTCTATCTCCTTACGCTCCCACTTTCCCGTTTGGTAGTTTAACAGTTCTTCAACTGGCCTAACACAGTCCCCAGTACAGATCCAAATGTAATAAGTTAGTAGCTTGAAGATGTTCATCCACAAAAACAAAACAGGTCCACTCAGGAGCTGGGGTATGGTCTAGCCCAGATCCTATTGTGTAGCCATTTATCTCTCTGATCTTTCTTGTCATCTCTCTTGCCAAGTAGAACAGTTAAGTATCACAACACTGAGCAGTGGTTGTAGCTTATTTTAGCCTTCCAGCCTGGGGAGGGGAGCCCTCACACTCTGCTTTCAGGTACTGAGTATGGCTTCTAATTCTCACTGTGTTGGAGGAGCTTCCGTCCTTGTTACCACAGAGGAAAAGAATCGTGACAACCACTGTTCATTTACGCCCAGAACCAGGCACTTTTCAACTCCTGCTGCACGTGTGTGTGTGTGTGTGTGTGTGTGTGTGTGTGTGTGTGTGTGTGTGGCTTGTCCACAGAAATGTTTAGATTGTTTTACAACATGGCTATATCTTCTTTTTTAATATAAAAAAAACTGCAGTGGGAATGAGTTTTAGAACTTTAAGAGTTACAATGTTATTTTAACTGGAAGTGCTTAAGTAACCTCTATCCTACCTTTAGGGTATATATTTATAAATGCCCTTTATCCTTTCTTCCTCAGCTTTGAGCACATCATGACCCAACAGAGATCTAAATAGCTACAAGATGTTTTGATGTTACTCATAAAAATACCTTGATGGTCCCAAAATATACCTTCATTCCAAATGGAAATATGTGCCACATACATTTTATTTTTTGCTTCAAAACATTCATCTTTATTTTTCAAATTTATTTTTTACAAAGTATAGTTGACATGCAATATTACATTAGTTTCAGGTGTACAACATAGTGATTTGACATTTGTATACATTATGAAATTATCGCGAACAAGTCTAGTTACCATATGTCACCATATACAAAGTTATTACAATATTATTGACTCTATCTCTATGCCCTGCTTTGCATCCCTGTGACTTATTTATTCTATAACTGGAAGTTTGTACTTCAATCGTCCTCACCTATTTTGCCCATCCTCCCACCCCCTAAAATTCATCTTTAACTATACCACAGCCTCTAGCAGAGGTGGTAATTTTAAAACTAATTTTGGAGGATTATAACCTCATTCCCATTTGTTTCTCATTAGACAAAATAGCTAAACAGCTATTCAAAGGTTTTGTCAGTATAGGCAGATTTGGCCATTCAAATTAACACTTTTTAATCGGAGGGAGAGATAAATCATGAGAGACTATGGACACTGAGAAACAAACTGAGGGTTCTAGAGGGGAGGGGGGTGGGGGATGGGTTAGCCTGGTGATGGGTATTAAGGAGGGCACATTCTGCGTGGAGCACTGGGTGTTATACGCAAACAATGAATCATGGAACACCACATCAAAAACTAATGATGTATTGTATGGTGACTAACATAACATAATAAAATTAAATTTAAAAATTAACACTTTTTATAAAGAATACAATTTGGTCAGTGGTTAACCATTTAAATCTCTAACAGAGCATATTAATGTCTAGTATAGTAATATAAGAGATAAATTTGAGGAGGCTATAGTAATCATCTATCTACCTTCTTTTTGCTAATCCATAATCACTTTCTCCTTTTTGAGTTGGAGCAGATATATATATATATTCTCATTAAGATATCAAAAATAATGGCCTATTTATGAACATAATATAAAAGTGTATCAAAATTCCTTGCCACTTAGGATATTGCATTTATCACACATAAGATAAAAATCTTAAAGTAATATCTGATCTTCAGTCGGAAAAAAAAATTCTGTATTATTTTACTTTTAAAAAATTTATTTTCTGAGTCACTGAATGGAAGTTTTCAAAAAAAAATGTCCTTTAGTTCTATAATGAGATGAGAAAATACAATGGTGTTTGGTGACAAATAATTTATTAATTTATAAGTTGTAGAGCTTTGTAGTAGAATGTGTAAGAGAACAACCTCATGGGCCAGACTGCAGGTTAAATCCTGGCTCTCCTACTTAATAGCAATGTGACTTTGGGAGAGTTATTCCACTTTTTCTCAGCTTCTGTTTCTTTATGTTTAAATAACATAATAATAATATTTATCTCATACAGCTATTGCCAGAAATAAAGGATTAAATATATTTAAAAAGCTTAGAACAATACTTTGTCCATAGTAAACATTAGGTAATTATTAATATCCCCATGGAAACATAAAAATTCTTTATATTTGCAAAATCAATCTGTTACTAAATAATATGGAATTGTCTTACCAGAGAAGAGATTACTCAGCGATGTTTCCTTGCAAACTGAAATATCCATTTCTCATGGTGTATATATTTTGACTTCTATCTTAGAGAAAATTTGAGGCCTTTAACTTGTAAGGTGAAAGGTAGAAAACATCATTATCAACTCAATTATTTTTGTCTGTTTTCAAAGGTAATGATATATTTCCTTTTATTCAAAACATGAAATATAAAAATTAAGGAATTTCTCTCAATTACTTCATTTTTCCTCTAGTCTAAAATGAAATATTAGTATAAATGCCATAGAAGAATAAACACACAAATATAATAATTGCCTAAGGTGAAAATGCTATAAAACTATATTAGTATCTTGTATAGTAGGATAACAAAAACATATGCAGAATGAATGGTAGAATTGAATAATCACCATTTGGCAACAATTGTTGCTAGCATTTATTGTAATAATTATTTCAGAATCTTCAATTAAATTAATAAATTAAAAATTCAACAAAATTTATTCAATAAAATTCAAAAAGGAAATGAAATATTTACATAATCTCAAGCTATCTACTCACAAATTATTCATTAATAAGGATGAAGAAAAATAACACATAAACAAAGTTATTTTATCATACAGAAACTGGGCAATCACTTTTTAATCAAATCTACATTCTACACCACCTGATGGGACACAGCGAGAACACATCAAATCCTATGCTATCCCTGCCCCAAATGGATAACCCGAGGCTACGTATAAGAAAACATCAGACAAATATAAATTGAGGGATATTCTATAAAATGACTGACTCACATCTTCAAAAATGTCAAAGTCATGAAAGTCAAGGAAAGATGAGCAACTAGGAGACTAGAGACACATAACAAGTGGGTGCCTTGCATGCTCCAGGATTGGTTCCATTACAACATTGGGCAACTGACAAAACATGAATGGGGTTATCCGAGTGAGTCATGTGCAGTTATTTGTGCTATTTCCGCAAACATTTTGTAAATTGAAATTGTTCCAAAATGTATTACTTTAAGAAATAGATGAAAAAAGCATTAAAATAAGAGTTATCTGCATTTCCCACAGCATATGTGTATGTGGAAAAGGGATTGAACTTCTAGAAGCTAGAATTCTCTGCATATACTATGTACGTCAATGGAACCTTAAACATACATAAAACAAAATTACGTTTTTGTAAGTTATCCATAAAAATTAAAAGCAAAATGAAACAAATGAACCAAATTGCATATCAAGTTAGTGGTATAATCATACAATGACTTTAAAACACAGAGATTTGACTATAGATATACCCTAAAAAGAAAAAGAACTTCAGAAAAATATCGATCTCTTTTCTGTAGTATGTTTTTTATGGTAGCAATGTTAGTTTTATTCTGAGTCTGGTGCATAGGTTTGTATATGCTGTGGGATAAAACAAATGAGTAATTGTGTTAGTGTCATTGAGAACACAAAAAAGGAGTTATAAATGTAAGATGGATGAGTTTAATAACATCTCTCTGCTCCTAATTTGAATTTGAAGTAATAGTAATATATGATATATTTTCTCTTAAAATATTCATATTTTGTAGCTCAGACTGCTGAAAAAACCATCTACTTACTATTTCCCACTAATAAGAATTGGGATTGTGGAAAACTGTATGAAGCCAGATCTGAGTCAAGAAATGTCCAAAATGATCCTGCAACATATTGTCATAGCAGAAAACAAGGAAGCCATCAAAACTATTTCAAATGGATTCAAGAGCCAAAGCTTAATTTTTTCCCTTATAAATATTTGAAAAAATTATCTTTTATATAGGAAAGTGGGCTTTTTCAATTAATAAAATTATTTTCATAACTTTTTAGTATAAATCCAATATTTTTCTGGATTAATCTTCTTAGTGTTTTTAAAACTGTATTATGTTTTCTTCTCTAATGTTCAAATAGTTTATCTTTAAAATATAATTATGATTTAAAATAATTTATACAAATTTAGAAATAGGCTGTGTACGTGCACGTGTGTGTGTGTATGTGTATTGCACGAGGCTAAGATGTGTCCCTGAATAGTGTTCAGAAAAGGAATATAGCTGGGAGCCTAGTTGCAATATCCATCTAGAGAAAGATCTGCTCCCAATCTCTGAGATCATAGTGAAAGTAAATAGGCAGGTACATCTTAACAAGACAACAGCCCTGCAAATAAATAGGCAAGTAGTAAGGCTTCTATGAAAACCTTGTGGATTCAAAACATATAGTTAGGCTTTGCTAAGGATAAGAACTATTAAAAACTCTAGAGTCTAATTGTATCAGGAAAATTTTTTTTCCTGAAAATAGTAAATCAGTATCTGAGACTACATACATATAGTATTTGTGGCAAAACTGTCTAAACTACAAAATCATGTCTTTGAATAAAAATCTGCATTTTAGCACTAGGGATTTGATAAAACTAAAAGTGTCCATTGTACTTCCCTAAAATAAAGGTATTTGTAATATCAGTTCAGTTTCAGGGGAAAAAAGTGAGAACGGAACCCAAAAACCGGTGAATTGTGGCATGAATGGCAGCGAAAAAGTAGGGACATGAAAGAAGTAAAAATTTTGAAGGGGTTTGGAGAGGGCTAGAATAGACACTGGAGGGATGAGATGAGACCAAACAAAAGGGTGAATATCAGGGATATGAGTATATGGAGATATTTACAAGAAGAATATAGTAGAGAGAGAACTTGAAGGTACAGAGGATAAATGGGTAATAGGTAGTGTGGTCCCTTAGGAGCAGAAGGTAGTCAATTTTGGTGGCCTGGGGGAAGGATTACCTTTCACTTTGGAAAATCTATTTCTATTCTATTTTAGAGGAGAGTTGTAAAAAGAACAAGATGAGTGAAAATCTAGGTAACTGTTCAGGTTTAGTACTTGAATTGTGGAGGAGAGCACATCTGACAATCCTTGTTGTAAACAGGTAAACAATGAAGTCATCTCCAGAGTTTGACTAAGGGTCCTGGCAGAATCAGAGACTTAAGAGAAGCGAAGAAGAAAAGGAGAGGGAGCTAAGTCAAACAGAGGAATTTCTAGACTGCATAGCAGGCCCAGTTAACGTTAGATAGGTTGGATTTACAACTATCTACACAGTTGGTTAGTGTTTTCCTTTCCTTTCTTTACCTTGAAGTGAAAGGCAACCTGGTTATTGGTTTATTATAGGTTGAATTGATTTGGCATTGGAGATTGCCCAGGTGGTGCTTCAAAGAGACAACAAAGAATGAGGATATTGGCCAGTGTTATAGAGGTGAATATAAAAACTCAGAGATCGGGTTTTACTTGTTAAATAGTAAAAATGCTATGTTATTGCACAAGTTAGTGTTGGTTTTATAAATATAAAGTGATACCTAAACTTTACTGTGAAATATGATCTAATTGTATTCTTTTTTTAATTTTATTATGTTATATTAATCACCATACATTACATCATTAGTTTTTGATGTAGTGTTCCATGATTCTTTGTTTGCATATAACACCCAGTGCTCCATGCAGAACGTGCCCTCTTTAATACCCATCACCAGGCTAACCCATCCCCCCACCCCCTCCCCTCTAGAACCCTCAGTTTGTTTCTCAGAGTCCATAGTCTCTCATGGTTCATCTCCCCCTCCGATTCCCCCCCTTCATTTTTCCCTTCCTACTATCTTCTTTTTTTTTAATATATAGTATATTATTTGTTTCAGAGGTACAGGTCTGTGATTCATCAGTCTTACACAATTCACAGCGCTCACCATAGCACATACCCTCCCCAATGTCTATCACCCAGCCACTCCATCCCTCCCACCCCCCACCACTCCAGCAACCCTCAGTCTGTTTCCTGAGATTAAGAATTCCTCATATCAGTGAGATCGTATGATACATGTATTTCTCTGATTGACATTTCGCTCAGCATAATACCCTCCAGTTCCATCCACGTCATTACAAATGGCAAAATTTAATTCCTTTTGATGGCTGCATAATATTCCATTGTATATATAGACCACATCTTCTTCATCCATTCATCTGTCAATGGACATCTTGGCTCTTTCCATGGTTTGGCTATTGTGGACATTGCTGCTATAAATATCAGGGTGCACGTACCCCTTCGGATAATCCTCAGAAGTTTTTAAAACTACCACATTGTATGTATATTTTGTCCTAAAGTCATATAAAAGACTTACTTCCTGGCCCAAATTAATGATTACTTAAAGATAATTTTTGTAAACGTGTAATGATTTTTCTTTGGCATGATACTAAGGATTATATTGTTATAATTTGTGTGCTATATTTGAAATAAAATAAATTTTAGAATATAAAAAAAAATCTTCATTTTAATCTCATCCTGTGAAGAGCTGGTACAAACCTCAAAAATTCAGAGGAAGGGGGGCCTGGGTGGCTCAGTTGGTTAAGCGACTGCCTTCAGCTCAGGTCATGATCCTGGAGTCCCGGGATCGAGTCCCCCACTCCCTGCTGAGCAAGGAGCCCACTTCTCCCTCTGACCCTCCCCCTCTCGTGCTTTCTCTCTATCTCATTCTCTCTCTCAAATAAATAAATAAATAAATCTTAAAAAAATTCAGAGGAAGGAAGGAAGGAAGAGATAGCGAGAGAGAGGGAAAGGAAAGAAAGAAAGAAAGAAAGAGAAAGAGGGAGGAAGGGAGGAAGGAAAAATATATTTTATTTTAAGTGACTGATTTGATCATCTTCAAAAGTTCCTGCCCATAATTTACTGGAGGTGGGGAAAAACTTTTAATCTTATATTTCAAATGTGGCCCAATCTTGTCACCTAAAATTTTCTGACAGGCATTGTTCAGTGTATTATGGAAAACAAATGTTCAGCCACTCAGTCTCCTTACATAGCTTCCTTCACACGTTTATCTCCCCTAAATGACAGGTGGAAGTAGGGAGTAAAGAAGGTTTATTTATCTTCATTACAACAGAAGAGAGGGGACCTCTACCTCCCTGTCTCCTCCTGCTGTCCCTTGTCCACCTGAGTTGCTCTGTGCAGCTGAATCTCTAGCTGCTGTAACTCTGACCTGGTTATGAGCTTCGCCAATCAAAGACCGATGGCTTTCCTCAAAACCCAGCTCTTGTGAATGCCACAGACTCCTGGAATCTGGCTGCCACTCTCTCCTGCCCTAGCACTCATGGTCAGCTCTGCAGATACAGGCACAGAATCACCTCACCTCATCATCACACCCTCACTTGGAATCCCTGAGCCAAAATGCCTTACTCCTTGTCTAAAACCCATGAAATGAAAGGAGACAGGAGATTGCTAAACCTCAAGGTTTCCCTCTGCCACCGGTAATACACTATGGAGTTGGTAACCCCACCTCCCAAGCTGATACAGGGGCTATTTTGTGATCACATCCTTTCAGAATTCTTAGAATCAAGTGGACACAAGCCTTCAACTCCAATACTTGTCTAACACAATTCTGTCTTATTTGGGGCAAAATTGGGACACATATCTGATCATTTTGCTCTCCAGTATTTTTCTTCCCCACCCCCTTTTCTATCTGACCATCCTACAGTTCAGCCCATTGCCCTTGCAACAAATCCTCTTTCAATCAGATAACTTAATCATGGACAGGGGTCTCTTTTAAGGTCAGATAGAGACACAAAAGTTGGGGGAGAAATTTTCTTTACATGGCACCCTAGCTTGAGGGTCTCTATCCAGTCTTATAATCTAAATTTGAATATGAAAAATCACATTTTACTAGTTGTTTTTCTCTATTTCACCAAATCCTTGTTTCTGCTCTGGCAAATAGTTACCTCAAGCATACTAGGATTAAGGTCTTATATATAAAAAAGGTTAAAAAAGAAAAGCACAACAAAATATGAAACTATTACTCCTTTTCTCTTGTTCATTACAATAGACAATTTTTGAACACTATTTATTAGGTACAGCAGGGGAGCAGTGATTTAGAATTTCACTGTGATAATTTGTAGTTCTTATTTTTTGCTACAGTGATTTATGAGTAGACAATAAAATGTTGTTTGTCTCTTGTCTTTTATATGAGCACATAGCATAAACATCTTTTAATGGATAAATTCTTTTCCCACAACCAAATATCTTAAAAGATTATTTTTTCTAAATTTTATGTTTAGCAGATTGAAGAGAAATGACAAAAATCAGAGAACCATGGAAATTTTAGAGCTGACAGAGACCTAAGACATAAATTTAATCTCCCTCCCAAATATTTTATTATCATGTAAACATCATGGATCAAGTCCAAATTTTTGGGTTGTTAGCCAGAACTTTTTTTTAAAGATTTATTTATACCAGAACTTTTAAAATGTAAGCCTAGAGAATATTAACACTTCACTGATCAGCCAGCTATACTGAATATGAGATTTCTGTTAATATTTTGCTATATTAAATATTTTGCTATATAAAATCTATATAAATATATTTTACTATAAATTCTAGACTACATAGAATATGTGATGGATGCAGTAAGATTAATTGAAAGGGGAACAAAGAAAAATTAATATAAAGTAGCACTGAAAGGAATGCACCTACCTGATTTCTTTTAAGAATACTTCTGATGAGGCAAATATGAGCCATGTTGATATGAGCATTCTTGTACATGTATTGTAGTTGACAAGTGCAGGAGTTGCTCAAGCTTAGGCACCCAGAAGTAGAATTCTGGGCCATGGGGTATGTATAACTTCAAATTTAACAACAATTTTCAAAAGAGGTTGCGCTTATCTATATTCTGACTAACTGAGAATTCCAGAGGCTCCACACTCTTGCCACACTGGACATTACCGCCGGACTTAATCAATTCTATGAACCTGTTAAGTCTGGGGTGAAATTTTGTTATAGTTTTAATTTGCATTTCCTTGAGGTTGAGAGCCTGAGAATATGCTAATTGACCAATTAAAAATGTCCTCTTTTGTGACTTGTGTCTTTAAGTCTTTTGGCTCTATCCCTGCTAGATTGATTTTGTTTTTTACTTATCTATTTGTATGAATTCTTTTTATATATTGGATACTCTTCATTTGCCAGTTAGATGTGCTGCAAATATATCTTCAAATTCTGCAAAAAAAAAAAAAAAAAGAATACCTCTGATGAGCACTGGGTGTTATATGCAACTAATGAATCATTGAACACTACGACAAAAACTAATGATGTACTATATGTTGGCTAATTGAACTTAATAAAAAATTTTTAATTAAAAAAAGAATATCTCTGTATTGGGATGCCTGGGTGGCTCAGTCGGTTAAGCGTCTGCCTTGTTCAGCGGGCAGACTGCTTCTCCCTCTGTCTGCTACTCCCCTGCTTGCAAGCTCTCTCTCTTTTGCTCTCTCTCTCTCTTTCTCTCTGGCAAATAAATAAAATCTTTTTAAAAAAAAGAATACCTTTGTATTTACTAGTGGCCGTGAAAAAAATTTCAGTTGTACGAGTTCAGAATCTAAACAAATGTCATTCCATAAAATATGTGATCACTTATAATTGTGGGTGAGAAAAGGACAAAATTCTGGAAAGAGTCTTACTCTTTGGAAAATGAAGGAAGGGACAGTTAGCAATAAAAGATAATCATATACCATAGGTTGATTGTACCACATTTGCAATAAAAGAAATTATAAGGAAGTTATTTTCCATTTTTCTATAAAATATAAAATAAACACTGAAACTGAATTCTAAGCCTTTAAGTCATAATTGCAAATCATAAATATAAAAAGAAATTTGCTGATGAATTTACAGTTTTAAATTTATAACATTGCTTTCAATAGAAAAAAGTGCAGGAAAATATGTCAATATTATATCTCTAAGCATATATCTATGTTATATGTTATATACTTTAATACGTTCCAAATATAGATTAGGTAATGACAACACAATTTGCAAATCTCATTGATCATATCAATAATGTTATTTAATCCTCTAGTTCCATCCACGTTGTTGCAAACAAGAGGGTGTTATGCTAAGCGAAATAAGTCAACCAGAGAAATACATGTATCATATGATTTCACTGCTATGAGGAATTCTTAATCTCAGGAAACAAACTGAGGGTTGCTGGAGTGGTGGGGGTGGGAGGGATGGGGTGGCTGGGTGATAGACATTGGGGAGGGTATGTGCTATGGTGAGCACTGTGAATTGCGTAAGACTGATGAATCACAGACCTGTACCTCTGGAACAAATAATACATTATATGTTAAAAAAAAAAAAGAAGGTAGTAGGAAGGGAAAAATGAAGGGCAGGAAATCGGAGGGGGAGACGAACTATGAGCATAGACTCTGGACTCTGAGAAACAAACTGAGGGTTCTAGAGAGGAGGGGGTGAGGGGATGGGTTAGCCTGGTGATAGGTATTAAGGAGGGCACGTATTGAATGGAGCACTGGGTGTTATATGCAAACAATGAATCATGGAACACTACATCAAAAACTAATGATGTAATGTATGGTGATTAACATAATAAAATAAAATTTTTAAAGAAGTAAAATAAAAGAAAAAAATAATTAATGTAACATACTGCATTAACAGAATAAACAAAAACCACATGATCAGATAAAAAGATATTGAACAGTCATTTGAAAAATGACCATACATTTCCTGTAAAAACCCTCAATGAACTAGGAATAAAAGTATTTTTCTCCAAAAAAATAATAATAATGTTACTTAATCAATTTTTTAAATTCATAGTATTTGTCATAAACGGTACTAAGGCCTGGGTCTAGATCTATGTCCTCATGGAGTTTATGAAATAATAATAATGCAATGTAACAAGTATACTGAGCAGTTAATCATTTAAACTAATGATCTACTTAAAATGTTGTCTTTGAAATCTCAGAGTTACATCAGTAAGAAAATAATTTAGATTTGCTAAAAAGTTGGACAAAATCAAATTGGCTACAAAGACTTTTTTTAAAAATGAAAAGCAAGTATATCAAATCATCATTTTATACACTTTAAGTATACACAATTTTGTCAATTATATGTCACTAAAGCTGAAAAAAAATTAAAAAAAACATTTCTGTGGTAAGTGTTTCACTGATGTTTTCTATTCTTTTCTCAAACCCTGTGAGTATACTTATGATTGCTGCTTTAAATTCTCCATCAAGCATGTTACTTATTTCTTATTTTTTTCAGGCTTTCTTATTCTTTCATTTAGGATAAACCCAAAAATGAATAATCCAATTTAAAAATGGGCAGAAGACATGAATAGACATTTTTCCAAAGATGACATACATATGGTCAACAAGCACATGAAAAGATGCTCAACATCACTCATCATTTTAGGGAAATACAAATCAAAACTACAATCATACATGTCAGAATGGCTAAAATCAAAAACACAAAAACACAAAAAACAACAGGTGTTGGAAAGGATGTGGCAAAGAGGAACACTCTTGCACTATTGGTGGGAATGCAAACTGGTGCAGCCACTCTGGAAAACAGTATGGAGATTCCTCAGAAAGTTAAAAATAGAACTACCCTATGATCCAGCAATTGCACTACTAGGTATTTAACCAAAGAATACAAAAATACTAATTCAAAGGGATACATGCACCCCAAATGTTTATAGCAGCATTATGTACAATAGTCAAATTGTGGAAACAACCCATGTCCATCAACTGATGAATAGATAAAGAAGGGGTGGTAGGTATATACAGTGGACTATTACTCAGCCATAAAAAAGAATGAAATCTTGCATTTGCCACAACATGGTTGGAGCTAGAGAGTATTACGCTAAGTGAAATAAGTCAATCAGAGAAAGACAAATACCATATTTTTTCACTCATATGTGGAATTTAAGAAACAAAACAAACAAGTAAAGGGGAAAAAGCGAGAGAGAGAGAGAGAGAGAGGGGGGCAAACCAAGAAACAGAGTCTTAACTATAGAGGATGAACTGATGGTTACCAGAAGGGAGGTGGGTGGAGGGATGGGTTAAATAGGTGATGGGGATTAATAGAGTACTTGTTATGAGCACTAGGTGTTATATGGGAATGTTGAATCACTATATTGTACATCTGAAATTAATATTACACTCTATGTTAACTAACTGGAATTTAAACAAAAACTTTTAAAAAAAACAAACATTAAGGGTGTTCCTTGACTCTCTCTATGGTGTCATATGAACAGGCACCAGGTACAAGGAATGATAAGGCTCTCAGAAACATGTTCCACGTGCATTTCAACAAAATGCCATATTATATTATTTTCCTCCTTAAAGACATAAAATATTACATAAGAATACAAAAAACAGCACCTGTTTTCTGCTAGAATCCTACTTGCAATAAATCTGAATCTAACAATTGAAGACTAAAGACAAGTGTAAAGTCTCCAGGAAATATGAACCACCAGATGTGCTGGTTGCCAACCCTTCTATCCCACAAAACTACTCTCTGACTGCTGAAATCAACATCCTCTGAGAACAATGGCTCACGCCAAGTATCTGCTTGGAAATTAAAATTATAATCATACAAATATTACTTATTCAAGTCTTCTAAATATTGAGAAATTAATTGGCTGACAACTGTTCAAATATAACTATATATTATCCCCATAAGAGAGTTCTGTAGATGAAAGGTGAAGAATTTGATTTCTGCAATTACAGACATGATCTCAGAAAAATTTAATTTTTGAATATTCCTATTTAAAAATCACTGATTAGATCTTAAACCCTAAATTTGTTGTTACATTCCTAGTTTTCCGCTTGTAAGTCCATTCTTTGGTATTGAATTAAAACTTCCAGTAGGTAGTAACGTGACATGAAAGATAGTACTGCTTGGAATTTCTCAGGTAAACAAATGCTGAAAGTTTTGCTGCTACTGCTATTCAATCTTTTATATTTTTCCTATGTGATTATTCAAATAAATGTAGAACAAAAGTTAAGTCAATACTTCAGGTCTTTACTAAGAATGTCTAAAATGGGACACATTCTGTATTGACTGCAGAAACACTGTAATTGATTTGCATCTCGACATTCATATTGAAAAAAATTTCTTTTCTAATGTTACACAATAGAGTGTTGAACATGAACCTCTCTTGGAGAGACATAATTATTTCCATATGCAACATACATCTGGTTAGGAAATAGAATCTTTCTATGCACATTTATCAAGACCAAGGCCTTCTATCAACTGGCTCCTGAATTTTTCCAAGTTCATCTCTCATTACCACCCAACATGTCCAATGTCTTCTACTTACTATTCAAACAGAGGGAATGAGTAGTTACTGAGTATGATTGACTGGGGTTTGGCCTATGGCTGTAAGACATGTTATGTTTGTGATGATTTGCCTGCCCTCATTTCCTCTTGGGAATAAATGCTAGAGAATAAAATTAGCCTAAGAGCGCTGCGTCTGTAGGATTCAGAGTACAGTTTTGCCTTTCATTAAACTTGTTTAGAAGTCCAATTTCTTGAAATTTTCACACCCTACAATTTTAGTATTTTCAGTGTTTTAGCAGCATCTGATACTGAGAAATGATATTAACCACCTCCAGACTCACACAGGATAGACTACATTAGTTTAGCATCTGAAACAGGAAATAACAACAATAATACTACCATTAAATATTTCTGCATGATCATAATATATCAGACACCATGCTAAGATCTTTAAATACATTTTATTTTTATAATTTGTATGTGAAATAAGTAATGGTTATTTGCATATTTTATGGAAGGAAATGGGCATAACTGATGCAGTAAGTGTATAAATAATTTAATTAAGGGTACATTGTTCAGAAACAGAAATACCCAGTTACAACCTCACATCTTTCTGTCATCAAATCCAGACTTCTAATCATTTTACTATACTACAATCCCTACCTTATAACCTCCATCTCAAATCCAGCATATTAGAATTACATTTTCTTATGCTTATTTGAAAGCTATTCATTGCTAGTTAACATTATTTTAATATTTAGCAGGTTTTTTAGTGTCTTGAGGATTATATTTTCATTTTCTATTGTATTAATTTTTATTTTATTCTTTTTTTCTTCTAATTGTGCCATTACTACTGAGACTTAGTAAAAATGTCTTAGCTAATGCATTTTACTTCTAATTACTTTTATATTTTAGTTTTTTTATATTTAATAATTCAATTAATTTAGCTTCACTTTTTCTTATAATCACATTATCTTTCCTGGTGATTTTAGATAACTAATGACTACCAGGTAATGGGCACACTAAAAGGGGCAATGACTTTATCAATGTATCTGTTTAATCATTATCCACAAAACCCAGGTAATCTAATACTAATTATTTTAGCTTCATAAGTTCTTTAACAAAAAGTAGCTATAATTTGTTGAATGTTTAGCAGTATTAATTATATTAAAAGGCATTATTTTCATTGAGTCCATTGCTTATAATTAAATAGCAATTAAGTAGTAACAACTCATTTATCATATGAGGAAAGAGGGGCCATAGAGTTTAAATAACTCATCCAAAGGCATTTAGCCAGTAAGACCCAACCTAGAATTGAACCTAGATGGATTTAAATACAAAACGTATATCTTTTCCAATACAAGGAACTGTCATCCTGGTATCATGATAGACAATATTTTCTACATGGAAAGATTTTAACTTTCAGGCTAAGTTTACAAAATTTAAAGAAGTTGTCTGCCACTTTATAGAAGTCATTCTGATACCTGATATTATTGATATCTTCAATTTAATCTTGAATATTAACAAATTATGATATGATAAAATCTGACTACAAGTATCCAAAGGTGTTATAATGCATGCAATAATGCATCACTATTCAGATGGTAGCTCAAGCAAAAGAGGCCCTAACTTATATCTTCATTAAGAAATGAGAACTTCTTTGAAATTGACATCAGCAGTACCAAAGTTTGGCTAAAGCTCCCTGGATACCTCATTAAATTAATAAGTTAGTAAAGAAATAGAAGTATTTGCTCAATTAAAAACATATATACCCACTGTATACCTGCTAGAATGACTTAAAGCCAAACACTCACTACACCTAATGCTCACAAGAATGTTAAGTAACAGGAACTCTCATTCACTGCTGGTGGGCATGCAAATTATACAGCCACTTTGGAAGACAGTTTGGCAATTTCTTACAAAAACAAACACACTTTGGGGTGCCTGGGTGGCTCAGTTGTTAAACGTCTACCTTCGGCTCAGGTCATGATCCCAGGGTCCTGGGGCCCCACACTGGGCTCCCTGCTCAGCGGGAAACCTGCTTCTCCCTCTCCCACTTCCCCTGCTTGTGTTCCCTCTCTCTCTCTCTGTGTCTTTCTCTGTCAAATAAATAAATAAAATCTTTTAAAAACACACACACGCACTTTTAGCATATAATCCAGCAATTGTGCTCCTTGATATTTACCCAAATTAGTTGAAAGCAGGTTCACACAAAACACAAAAACCACCACAGGATGTTTGTAGCAGCTTTATTCATAACTGCCAACATTTAGAAGCAATCAATATGTCCTTCAATAAATGGATGGATAAATAAACTCTGGTACTTCCATACAATCAGTGTATACCTCAGAGTTAAAAAGGAATGAGCTATCAAGCCATAGAAAGACATGGAGGAAACTTAAATGAATATTACTATGTGAAGGAAGCCAATCCTAAAGGCTGCATGCTGTATGATTTCAACTATTTGACACTGGAAAAAGCAAAACAATGAAGGCAGTAAAAAGATCAATGGTTGCCAGAGGCTGGGACATTGGGTGGGAAGAGGGATAAATAAGTGAAGCACAAGGGATTTTTAGGGCAGTGAAACTATTCTGTATGATAGTACAGTGATGGATACATGTCATTATACATTTGTCAAAGCCCACAGAATGTACAACACAAGGAGTGAACCCCAGTGTAAACTGTGGACTTTGTTTGATAATGGGTCAATGTTGATTCATCAGACCGGAACAAATATGCCACACTAGCTCAGGATGTTGTGAGCAGGACTATATGTGTCTGGGGTGGGGTGTATATGGGAACTCTCCACACTTCCTAATCAATTTTGCCATGAACCCAAAGTTGTTCCAAAATATAAAGTGTATTAATTTGGGGGCATCAGGGTGGCTCAGATGGTTAAGCATCTGTCTTTGGCTCAGGTCATGATGTCTAAGTCCTGGAATCAAGCCCAGCATCGGGGTCTCTCTGTCTCCCCCACTGCTCATTCTCTCTCACTCTCTTTCTCTGTCTCAGTCTCTCTCTCAAATGAATAAATAAAATCTTTAAAAAATATATAAAGATACAAATGAACTAAAAGCAAAATATATATCATATGAATACTAATCAAAAGAATGGTGGAGTGACTATATTAATAACTCCAAATCATGGGGCACCTGAGTGGCTTAAGTGGCTGCCTTCAGCTCAGGTCATGATCCCAGGGTCCTGGGATTGAGCTCCATGTCCGGCTCCCTGCTCAGCAGGGAGTCTGCTTCTCCCGCTCCCTTTGCCCCTCCCCCCACTCATGCTCTCTTTCTCTCACTCTACTCTCTCTCTCTCAAATAAATAAATAAATAATCTTAAAAAAAGAAACTCCAAATCAGTGTTCAAAACAAACACTATCACCACAGATAAAGAGTTTCAATTCATAATGATATGGAAAACATAACAATCCTAAGTGTTTATACATGTAAAACAAAATACTATTAGGAAAACAAGGAGAAATAGACAAAATTTCAATTCCAGTAGGGAGATTTTGACATCCCTCTTTCAATAATTTAAAGAACAATTAAAGTGACAAATTCTTTAAGGATAGCATTAGATGTTATACACAACTAACGAATCATTGAACACTACACCAAAAACTAATGATGTACTATACACGTGCTAATTGAATTTAAATTAAAAAAAAGATTGCCATTTGCAACAACATGGATGGAACTGGAGGGTATTATGCTAAGCGAAATAAGTCTATCAGAGAAAGACATGTATCAGACGATCTCACTGATATGAGGAATTCTTAATCTCAGGAAATACACTGAGGGTTGCTGGAGTGGTTGGGGGTGGGAGGCATGGAGTAGCTGGGTGATAGACATTGGGGAGTGTATGTGCTATGGTGAGCACTATGAATTGTATAAGACTGTTGAATCACAGATCTGTACCTCTGAAATAAATCATACATTATATGTGAAAAAAAAAAAAGAAGGTAGTAGGAAGGGAAAAATGAAGGGCAGGAAATCGGAGGGGGAGACGAACCATGACAGACTATGGACTCTGAGAAACAAACTGAGGGTTCTAGAGGGGAGGGGGTGGGGGGATGGGTTAGCCTGGTGATGGGTATTAAAGAGGGCACATATTGAATGGAGCACTGGGTGTTATACGCAAACAATGAATCATGGAACACTACATCAAAAACTAAAGATGTAATGTATGGTGATTAACATAACATAATAAAATTTTAAAAAAGAAAGGATACAGAAGTCTTGAACACCATCACCAACCAACTTGACCTAAGTGACATTTACAAACCACTCCATACAATAGCAGAACATAGATTATTTTAAGTGCGCATGGAACATAGATCAGAAAAGACTGTATTATGTGTCATAAACAAGTATCAGTAGATTTAAAGGCTTCAATCATATACAGTATTTCTTCATGCAAAGCATTTTTACTGTAGAATTAAATTAGAAATCAATAACAGGAAGCTTTCTGGGAAAGTTTCAAATATTTAGAAATTAAATAACACACTCTTCTAAACCATGGGTTGAAAAGAAACCAAAATAAAATTAGAAATCACATTGAGCTGAATGAAAATGAAAACACAGCACATCAAAATTTGTTGGATACAACAGAAACAGAGGAAAATTAATAACCTTAAATGCTTATATTGGAAAAGAAAAAGGTCTCAAATCAATGACCTCAGCTTCCACCTTAAAAATTATAATAAGAGGGGCACCTGGGTGGCTCAGCCGTTAAGCGTCTGCCTTCGGCCCAGGTCATGATCCCAGGGTCCTGGGATCAAGCCCCACATCGGGTTCCCTGCTTCACAGGAAGCCTGCTTCTCCCTCTCCCACTCCCCTTGCTTGTGTTCCCTCTCTCGCTGTGTCTCTCTCTGTCAGATAAATAAAATCTTTTTAAAAAATTATAATAAGAAAAGTAAAAGAAGTTCAAAGCTTCAGATAAGAAAGGAAGGGTAATATATGAAAGGAGGAAAATATGAAATATTAAAGTGGAAATCAATGAAATAGAAATCAGAAAAAATAGACAAAACGAATGAATCAAAAGATGATTCTTTGTAATGATCTATGAAACTGATAAATCCATAGCCAGACTAATCAGAAAGAAAGAAATAGACATCAATTTTCAATTTTAGAAATGAGAGAAGTGACATAATGACTTATTCTCCAGATATTTAAAGTATAGGAGGTTATCATGAACAACTTGATACCATTGAATTTTAGAAGTTTGATGAAATGAACAAGTTCATTGAAGGGCACACATTACAAAAGCTCATTTAAGAAGAAATATATATTAGCAGCCCTATATAGATATATGCAACTGAATTTATAGTTTAAAAACCTTTATACAAAGTTATGTTCAGGCCTAGATGGCTTCACTGTTGAACTCTACCAAACTATTAGGGAAAAATTAAAAGTTTTGTGCACCAAAAAACAAACACAAAACCAACCCCTTAGATCTATACCTCCCTTCACCAAACTTAACTCAAAATGTATCATAAACTTAAATGTAAAACTACAAAACTTCTAGGAGAAAATCTTTATGACTTTGGGTTAGGCAAGTCTTCTTAGGTATAACATCAAAAGTATAATCCATAAAAGAAAAAAGTGATAAATTGGAGTTTATTAAATCAAGAACTTCTACTTTTCAAAAGACACTATCAAGAGAATAAAAATACAAGCTACAGACTGAGAGTATATATTTGCAAATAACTTAATTGGACTTGTATCCAGAATACACAAAGAACTCTCAAAATTAAAAATAAGAAAATAAACAACCTAATTTAAAAATGAACAAAATATAAGAGCATATTTTTCACCAAAGAAGAAACATGCATGGCAAATAAGCACATAGAAAATGTTTGACATCATTAATCATTGGGGAATGTATATAAAAATTACAGTGAGATGCCACTCTACACCTACTTAGAATATCTAAAATTATAAACATTGAACAAATCAAGTCTCTGTGAGGACGAGGAGCAACTGGAAATCTCAAAACCTGCTGGTAGGAATATAAAATGGTACAATCACTTCAGAAAACTATTTGGTGTTTTCTTAAAAAGCTAGACATTGGCATGCCAGTCAGTCAAGCACCCTACTCTTGGTTTCAGGTCCAGTCATGATCTCAGGGTCATAAGATCAAACCCTACATCAGACTCTGTGCTCAGTGTGGAGTCTGCTTATAGTTTCTCTCTCCCTCTTCCTTTGCCCCTCCCCTTGCTTTCTCTGTCTCTCTCTCTCTCAAATAAATAAATCTTGAAAATAAAAGCTTGACATATACCAACCATATGAGTCATACATTCCATTCATTTATCCAAGATTCATGAAAACATATGTACATAAAAAGACTTATACAGAAATGTTTATAGCAGGTATCTGTAATAGCTGAATATAGAAACAACTCAAATATTCATCCTCAGGAAAATCAATGAATTGTAATATACATAATCCATAGCATACTACTCAGCAATAAAAAGGAAAGAAGTATCGATATACTCAACATTGTGGATGAATCTTAAAAAAAAAAAGCAAAATATTGGAAATAGAGGAAGTGAAGCCAGCTCATAAAGAAAACCTTTCAAGAATTTTGCTATAAAAAGAATTGGATAAATGGAGAAGTGGTAATACAGGAAAATGAAGACTAAAAGAGTTTATTTTTAAGGTAGGAGGAAAAGCTTATATAGATGCATGATACCATGAAAGAATCTGCAGTGGGGGGAAATATTGATGCAGAAGACAGAGGGTAGCATTTCTCAGCCACCTTCAGAGCAAGTGAAGCTATTGGCCTTAAGAAAAGACAAAAGATTTATCTAGAATACAGGGAGGCTGGACAGTGTGTGTGGGTACTGGTTTCACAGGGAGGCTGGACAGCGTGTGTATAGGTTTCACAGGGAGGCTGGACAGCATGTGTGGGTACAGGTTTCACAGAGAGGCTGGACAGCGTGTGTATAGGTTTCACAGGGAGGCTGGACAGCGTGTGTATAGGTTTCACAGGGAGGCTGGACAGCGTGTGTGGGCACAGGTTTCACAGGGAGGCTGGACAGCGTGTGTGGGTACAGGTTTCACAGGGAGGCTGAACAGCGTGTGTGGGTACAGGTTTCTAGCAAACAGGTAGAGAAAGTGGTTAGAGATTTTAAAATGTCTCTTCTGATTTTCAATTTTCTCACAAAAATTAGAAAGATGGTCATCAGGTAAGAGTGAGGAATGAGAGAGAAAGAAGAGAGGTGTTAGATTTTGAGAAGAGGAGTAGGGAGTGGGAGAGTGGATGGACTAGATACAATAATTGTCAGGAGCTCAAGGAACTGAGAGGCCATTGTTTCAGAAGTGTTGGCCTCGTGTACTGAAATCTCCAAGACGAGGTTTTAGAGTGATGGTAAGTCAGAAGCAAAAGTTTTCAAAATACAGAACTAGTTGGAGCGGAAATGGTGGGTTATGACCTAACAGCAGCTACATTGTTAAAACAAGGACGGTAAGGGATAGTATTGCCTGGTACGTGAAATTCAAAGTTAATGGGTCTTAGGGAAGAGGGAAGGAGAATGGTCTAAAAAACAGCAATTTATATCAATGAGGACACTTGCCTCACTTTCAGGCTCAGTGCTATGAAATAGCACTATGGAGGCAGCAGTGTTCTCAAAGGAGATTTGAATTTGTTAGAGCAGTAATTAAAGGCAATGTTCAGAAAAAGTTTGAAGATACAGGGGATTTTCTTTTTCTAATACTGTTCTATGTGCTCCAGAAGACTCAGTGGAAGGCTTTCAGAAGTTGGGGGGTGGCTGAGAGATAGAGAATTGCAAATGTGCAGAGTGACTAGGAGCGAGAAATCACAGAAGATGAGGAGGCTTGGGAGTCTAGGCTCCTCGTGGCTACCTGTGTGATCAGGACAGAGACACGCCGGTATTATTTCTAGTAACCTAAAGACAAGTAGAGGTGAGGCCATGATACTTGGAGAAAAATTTGGGATTGATAGAGGCCAGGGGGCCTCCTCTCCATTCTTGTAGGAGGGAACACAGTAACTAGAGAAGAGGTGTGATAATTAATAATGGAAACCTTATTTAAAATGGAGTCAGGAGGTCAACTGGAGGCGCTCTCACGCCCTACCACTCCTGGTCATCCAACAAGAAGAAGAATATCTTGCTAATTGATACTACCTATTTTAGCTACTGTTTTACTCCCCTAGCAGGAGGAAGAAAGGTTTTCTCCTCCCCCAGCAATACCTTAGCCAACTCCACCAATGAAAAGCCGCTATACTTCAAATTCCCAGTTCATTCCAATGGACCTTTTGTTCATAACAGCTCTCTACACTCTGTGCTTTGCTCTGTAAGAGAGCGTAGCGTGTTCCTTTTCTCTGTTCTCTGGACTTGCCCATGGTTTTGTTGTAGCTTGCTTATCCTGAATCGCAATTCTCTGCTCTTCCTAAATAAACTCATTTTTGCAGTAAAATAACTGGCAGTTTTATTTGTGAGGTTAACAGGGGCAATCACGTCTGGAGGCTTTCTTTGACACTTATCAATGGAGGCTGAGAGGTCTGGATAGAGACCTTCTTACTTTTAGTCCACAGTACCTATTCTTGACTTCTACAGACAAGATTAATTTCCCTCCTAAGTGACTTCAGTACCACTGCCTGAATACATGATGGACTATCTAAATGGTTCTTTCTCATCTCCAGTGACAAAGTGGTAGAGCCGGGACTTCTGTTAGCGCCACTCAGCAATTATAACCAATTAAAAGTCTTCGTAGAATTTTTATGATTATTTTTTCATTCTGTAATTTTCTTTATACTGATGTAATAAACCTATCTTACTTATACAATGTCTTAAAAAGATGACGATTTAAATTCAATGACTATTCAGCAAAAAATTCTAAGCTGGCTGACATCTTTCCAAGATACAGTGCTCTCGGGTAGAATCAAAGACCAAATCAGTATACCATGTTTTCTTCTCTGCTGAATGGAATATAATTGTGTGGATATCAATGAATGGTAAGTGAGTTTTAAAGATATAATGCCTTAAACATGAGAACAGTTACCTAATACATTTATTTAATTCAATGACAATATTACCACCAACACGTGTGTGAAGCACATTAGAGTTTATACTGTAATTTCATGTTTGATTCTCCCATAATATTGTGCACATGTTATTTTTACTGCTTTGTAGGTAAGAAAAATGGATTCCAAAGAGTTTAAAGGTGCACAGGTGGGCTATGCTGAAATTCAAGCTTTCCTTTTACACTGTTCTTTCCTTTTCAGAATAGTCAATACATTGAAAGAAGAAACTGAACTAGAGTCTGAGTCTTTGGAATCCTAGTCATGAGTCCTTAACCTACATCTCTGTATGCAAAGGACAATTTGGAACATTTAAATTACTGTTTTTCTTTTGGCTTAAGTGGGCCATATGTATAATATTCTCTCTCTCCCCTCTCTCTTCTTTCCCAACTAATCTCTTTCCTGTTATGTTTATTTCTGCCTACTATATTCTATTATTTTGATTTTAAGTTGCAAGCTATGGATGTGAAGAGCAATAGAGGGGTTCCGTTTTTCAATGCCTCTAGAAATTAATTTAAAAACCTCTGGAGTGATTGATTTGGTTCACCACACTAAAATCATAATGTTAGTCATACATGTCTCAGAGGGTGAATATAATTTAGAAAATGTTGACATGAAATTTGCATATAGACAGTATTTGGATACTAAATATACTTAATTACATTCCATGAATATATCCCCATTTCACTTTACTTGTGGCAAGAATATGAATATTCTTTCACTGATTGAGCACAAAGAAAGCAGCTAATCCCTTTCTTTTTATTTTACATTACTGCAAATGGCGGAGAAATATATTTAAATACACTTATCTGTGAGTTAAATAAAAAGTAAAATAAAATTTCAGGATAAAGTTTCTTAGATTTATCTTGATGTAAAAGTTGCTAATATATGACTACTGCAAACTTTGAGAACACTGATGCCCCATTAAATGTTAAGGAGAGTACCAGGAAAAGGTTCATGGTAGTAACCTGCAAAGAAAAGGAATACATTAAACAGGAGCGCCACATCATGGATTTTTTTTTTCTCATAAAACTGTAAAACTAATCCGTTTGCACTTAAGTAGTGAGTAAGTTATTCATGAATAGGGACTTAAAGCTCACTCCAACTTGAATATTTGGGAAATAAATTAACACGTAAACTATTGCTAAATCAGAGAGATGATTAGATTAGTTATGGAAGAATTTTAGTTCCAAAAGGTGAGAAATATATGCAAAGTATACGAGCTCTTGGTATTATTAATTTTGTTTCAAATCCAATGGGGCTTCATAGTTCCATTAGAATATTTCTTGGGTAGTAAAAATATATAGGATCTCCATTTTCTCAAATATTTCATTTCCATAGCAGTATCAGGGATCACAAGCATTAGATTCAACCCATGGGAAGACTCTTACAGAGCTTTCCCAATCTATCCATTTGGATACATTATTCATATAGAAAAAATATTAATTTTTCTTCTTATTTGGGAATACTATCTTTTTTCGAATGCTCTTCTGACTGCTTTTCCTACACTTAACTTGGCCACCTTAAAATAAACCTAATAGAATGAGTAATAATCCCCCTTGGGACAATGGGTTTACAATATGTATATAACCGTCCACAAGGAGGGATATGATGTCTACTATTTAGCAACAAGCCAAAGATGGTAATAAAATCATTAGTTCTGTCAATATAAATGCTAATAGAAAAGGAAAATTGGATCCATGCCTGGTATCACATTTTCTCCGATAGGAAATTAGAGCAGAGAAATCGAATCTGACAAATCTTAACATTTATAGACCAACATCAAAATTGTAGTCTAAAATACACAATAAACGGCAGAATGCTTCTTAATTAAACTGTGCTTTTGTTAGGTCAGGATGAATAGCTTCTGCTTGGTCAACAAAGTGATCCACAGTCTCCCAGAGGGATCCTTAAAAAATATAGTACAAAATAAAGGCCATAATGTTAGCAAAAATCAAGCTGACAAGCCTGCACTAATTATCTTTGGTATTACAACACTGCTAATAGAGCTGCAGTCTGAAAGATAATAGAGGTGAACTCATTAGCAGTGCCTTGAACTAATGTTTGTAAGGGGAGCATTTATTGTCTGCTAGTCCTTGCATAGTTCAACATTTTACAGCAGCATATTAAACAGGAATCTGACTTGATTTGTGAGCATTTTTTAACCTCTTGGTATAAATGACTTCATTTGGGGAGAAACAAATTTCAGCAAATTGGGGAGTCTATAAGACTTTAAAGGCAAAGCACGCAGTTGATGAAAGAAATATATTTAAAATGTTTCACTTTTGATAAAGGGCTTAAAGGATATCCAAAGTCAGTCATGGAAATCTCCCCATTAAACTTTACCTATATAAACAGAGGAAAAGTCTATAAAAGATATAGAGATATATTTTAGCATTTTCTACAATTTGATTATTTTTAGTGAAATTTAACCTTATTTTAGTAACACTAGTAGAAATGATTTCTATTGTTTTATAAGGAGAAGCGTGTGCTTTTTGTGTTTGGAAAATAACGATGGAATAACCAGTGCAACCAGGTTTTTGTTGGTTCCTTTAGTTTAGTTTGCTTGCTTATTTGACTGTGGGGGCATGACTGAATTAATTGGGGACATAATCTTTTCTATTTCTATTTGGCCATATCTATTCAGTCCCCTCCTCCCATCACTTGCCCATCCCACATAGGCCCATCCTCCTGTGTAAGATTAAGAATCTGTATGTATCCACCAAGATGCCCCATGACCTTTGAATAGCCACCATTTGCAAATGAATGTGTGATGTCATTCCAATAATGGTTTATTTCACAAATGTTTCCTGTATAGGACTTTTTCTACTTGCCTGCAGTAATTTCCTGTAGAGATTTTCTTCAGTCAACTCTTACTTTATTCAAACTAGTTTTAACTAAGGAATTAAACCAAATTATAAGTTTTCTCTCTCTGAAATTGCATTTCAGTGCCCGTTCTTGTATGGTAAATTTTTGTCAGATATGCAATTTTAAAGACCCTAATGTTATCAAGGTCCCCGTAAAGGAGAAATACATGTTACCTTCAGGTAATTATCTTTAGGTAAATTTTCAATTTCTATATATTTCTCAAAAGTAAAGTCAATGTGTTTTTTTTTAAGTAATATGATTCATATTGTATGGGTATTGAGGAAAATTAGCTATATTTATAAAATGTATCATGCTTCTTTAAAATTGTCCTCAAATCATTTGTTAAATTAATCCCCACTCATTTCAAATATATTTTCCCACTAGCTATTTAATATCTAAGACAAATGTTAACATGCATCCACAAAAACAAGCAAAACAAACATTATAAATACATAGCTTTATATAAAAGATAATGTAGAAATTTAGTAGCTGTGTTTCAGAGCATTACATATGTATGATTTTTTAGTTTTATGTTTTGAGTTTTTGTGTATGTCGTTTCTGTATTCATACGTGCACCTGAACTTAAACATTTTGCAAATGGGTAGTTATAAATTTTGGTTATAGATTTAAGAATTTTGTAGATGGATAGAATTCATATATCTGAAGTTACACAAAGTCTGAGTCGAAAGTGCTGGAAAATGAAAGCAAGAAAAGTTACATAACCTTTTCCTAGCTGGTTAGTAAAATTCTAATGTCCTTAAAATTAATGTAGAATTTTAGGGTGAGAATCTAGGAGAATTATGACCTTGAAGAAGTACATTGTATTACCTACCCATACTGCTCCTATTACTCCACACCTAATGAGAGCAGCCGGATGAATCTAGCCTCAGCCAGACCCAGTGGTTTTCTCTGACATACAACCTTAAAGTGCTCTGGGAAGGACAGCTTGTCTGTTTTCCACCGTCTGAGAGAATGTGTCCACCTATAAGGAGTTTTTCTATGTCTCAATACTTTCTTCTTTAACATAGATCATCAAAAATAAATTTTAACTGATTAATTTCTTTTGTAAGTGGGTGGCTTTATTATAATTCATTTAGCAGATTTCATGTTTTTAAATTTCTTTTAATATATTTCAAACCCTTTAGATGGCTTCTGAAGACCAGGGAAACTGAAAGTAGAAGCAATAACCAAACATTGAGGAATACTGCTAGTACACATAACATACACATAAACACACTTACACAAACACACACATGCAAACTTTCCTTCAGCTGCTCCCAGAAAAAAGTACATATTGGGTGCCTCTGTCATTGTCCACATCTAAATATATTAGTAAAAAATCAAACAGTAAGAACCAACGGCAGCAACTTCTTTTTTAAAATAAAATAAAAACAGAACTTGAATGTCCAGTCTTTGCAAATCAAATATTTTATTTTGCTCATGTACCTAAAGTTCCACTTGTAATTATCTCATGTGACTGAAGGAAAAAAAACACTGAAACTATCTAATGAGTTTGCTGAATAGATTAATGCAAAGTAACTAAAGCATTTTGAAAACATGGCATGCCTTATGAGTGCAAATGAACAACGAAGTTGTTACTAATTAATAACATGCAAACAGGTTTATTCTTTTCTTAGTAAATAAAATTGCCAGACATTCAGTATATTGCAAAGCAAAAGAAAGTTTAAGTATGTTTACTTTGGCAAAACTTTAAAGATTACTGGACTCAAACAGGAATAGTTATCATCTGTTGGAACCTGAGAAAACTGATAGAGCTCTTTTAGAAAAATTTTCAGTTGACGAAGTGGTCACCACATTTGTTTGTTCGTTTGTTTGTTTGTATGTTTTTTTGTAACAGAAAACATACACCTCATTTTTACCATTGGGACAGAAAAATTTAAGATAGATAAAACAGAAGCATCAGTACAACACAGATAGATCCTCCAGACCCCCACGAGGGCATGTGAAAGGACAGAGGAAAGGAGGGAAGACTGGCCAGGAGGGGTGCAATACAGTTTATTTTCAAGGTTGTCTTGGCCCAGTTTTGAGGCGCCAGCCAGAAGACTACAGTGCCCCTTCTTGAGCCACTAAGTCTATACCCAGACCACTTGTTATTGGGCTTTCACATACTGGTTTATACACACTATGCATCTTCCCTAATATACCCAGGGCCAGGCACCATGCAACTGGGGCTAGCCCCAGACCCTCAAAATCATGCAAATTAACCAATCCATGGGGATCCCGGAAATCTAGCTATCCCACTCCACTTGCCACGCTTACACTACCCCTTACAGTTCCAACTTGCTGTTCTCCTGTCCCTGGGGGCAACCCTCTGTATGGCCCTGCTTGATGACCACTTCTATTTTAGAACTGCAAGAAACAAAGAGCTCTGCCTTTTATCTATCCTGGTGTCAGTGTTGTGTCCTGTCATCACAAGAATCTATATCATAAAATAAGGAGTCTCAGATGTTGCCCATTAAAAGAGTCCTGGCATCTAAACATAGCAAAAATGAGCCTGCACTGAGGTCATTGTCTTGGTGTGGCCTAGAGGAGCATGACCTTGGAACAAATGAAATGGTAAATACAGAAAGGTGGCAACTGGGCCTTCCCAGCAGCAAGTTCTCTTGAAGGAGATGGAAGTTGCCCATCTCACAACGGTGATCCCAACCCTACTCCAAGGACAGATTTTTAGTTAATCTGTGCATGAAATTCCTCTGTGACTGTTATTGGCGCAGGAGTAGACTCGTGGTTTCAATTGGCCGTCAGACTGAAGGAAAGAATGGTAGTCCATGTCTGTGATGGAGTTTCTCCTCTCTCCTTCCAGCCATCAGCAAAAACACATATACTCTCAATTGCCACTGTTGACAGATAACTATTAACCATGAATGGAGCCAGCATCAGGATGAAGCCCATGCTTTGTGGTGACACTGGGAGCCTGCCTGCCTCTGGACTTCAAAGTATGTGTAGTCAGAATCTGGGTCTCTTTTGGTCCTCTACATCAGGAAACAGCCTATGGAATTTCATTTTTAATACTTTACACATATAGGTGCATGTTTTCACAAATATAAGGTAAAAGTTCCCTAACACTCAAAGCAATCTAGTCAGTGAAACCTCAAAGAAACTTCAATATGGCATTTTTCTCTCTCAACAAATGCACTTCATCCAGCTCTGTTTGTTCCTAGATGGATTGAGGAGACAAACAGCAATGAAATACATTAAAAACAAAGTTTACAAAGAAATCTGATCTAACAAGCTCTTCTAATCACTCCTGCAAATATTGGCATATTTTGACATTGTAGTTTTAATAAATGCAAGAATCTGCTACAGTTGATTATCTGCTTTACATTTGAAGAGTGTATCCATCATTTGACTTGAATTAACAATGCAAGTTCCTTAACTGGACAGTCAGGATCAGGAAGCTGGATACATGTTCAAGAAGAGCTTCTCGTTTATTGACTCCCTCATAGGAACTAATGAGATTATCATTTAGGGTAATTTTGCTTCCTCTACTGATTGAAATATTATGATTGTACAGTATTGACTTTCCTTGATAATAAAACGCAATTGGATTATTAAAACTTATTATAATGACTTGGGATTTGATTCTTGATTATTTTAAGAAACTATATTCTTTTTAATTCCTGACAACTTTATTTTCTACATAGGGTGATCTGAGTTACCTTGGCTTTTTTCATAAAGTCAAGACATTTAAAACTTAAACTATAGAAGACACTGAATTCAAAGTTTTAGACTTTCTTTTAAAAGGAAATTCCAAAAATTTCCTGAAAACTATGACTGGTTAAGTTCTTGATGACTAGGGACGAAAGGAGATATGTTCTGAGGAAATGAAAAACCGTAGTACTGAGAACAATGCTTATATAATCTATAGCACTTGTGATTGCATATGCATTTTCAAAAGCTCCACCTGTCTCATTTCATTTGTATTCCAATTTGAGACAGGTGTTATTTCCTAAATCTTATAGATAAAAACATTGAATTTTAGGTAATTTGATATTTGTTCTAAGTTAAAGACTTGGTTCATGGCAGACCCGGAATTAGAATCTATTGCTCTTTTCCTCTCTAGATTGCTTCATGGTTCAATCCAAACTCAGGCTATAAATTAATTAGAAAATTATTAATGCACTGGCTTGTATATACATAATATGCGTAACATATTTATATGATAAATTTTGAAATAAATATTGTTATTACTATTACTGGTTGACTTTTCCAACCCATTTTAATGTATATTCATTTGTCTGGGGCTTCTCATACCCTGCATTTGCTTTCAGATGTTATTTGAAACAAGTAGATGGAAATAAGGTTTTCAGGGGCCCCTGAGTGGCACAGTCCATTCCGTGTCTGACTCTTGGTTTCAACTCAGGTCATGATCTTAGGGTCTTGATCTCAGGGTCATGAGATCGAACCCCATGTCAGTCTTGGCACTCAGTGTGGAGTCTGCTTAAGATTCTCTCTCCTTCTTCCTCTGCCCCTCCCACTCGTGCTCTCATGCTCTCTCTCTCTCTAAGAAAGAAAAGAAATAAGGTTTTGCTATCACTTCTTTTAAGAAGGGCCACCATTATGGAATCCTAAATGAAATGCCTTCTCCAAATGATAATCTTTTCATTTCTTTTTCTTTTTTGTTGTTGTTTTTGTTTTTAGTACAACTATAGCTACAATATCTGGCACAAAAGGCAAAATGGGCATTTGACATAAATTCTGGTATCCTAGGGTCCAGCACGTGTTCCCACAGCATAGGGCAGACAGGAAATTAGTTCATTACTTATTTTATATGTGCTTCCTAGAAAGCTGAAGGATCTAAGGGAATCCTGGACTATTCTAATTGCTTTCTAGTTTCTACTGTTTACTAGGTCATAATTATTCCTATTAAACATGCATTCATTAAATCACAGAAATTATTTCATGGGGCTTATGATGGAGACCACTCATCCACTAACCACACTGAGTTCTTTGCAGAAGCAGCTAGGTAAGTTAATAAATCTTCCTAAAACACAGAGTAGCAATCTCTGAATCCAGCTTCAGTATCTGAAGTCTTTGTAGTCAGTCAGTGATCCCAAATGGGATGAAAAGTAGCCCCAAATAAAATATTAGTATAATTCAGCCCCAAATTCAGAAAGAGTTTACTCAGACAAGGTATCTTCTCTTGTATCTGCCAATAAATATGTGATTTCCCAGGATAGGAAGGGAGAGCAAGAAGCTCATTCTTTTTCTTTAAACTTCACATATTAAAGATGCAAATGTGGACAGTAAGTAGCATTCCCCCTCTTTGACAACTAAATGATAAGAGGGAATAAAAAACATAGATTTTCTCATTTTGAGAAAATCTGAACCATTTTCTGGTTCCTTCTGCTTAATGTGTCATCTTTATATTATTCACAGTAAAATTTTGCCAGTTACCATTTCTTTAATTCTGTGTATAAATGTTTCATATGATGGAGTCCCCAGATGTTGAATATCTATATGGCAATGCAGTGACCAAAGGACTGCTACCTTAGTAGAAAATCATCTTCTTTGTTGTTATATAAAAGCCAAAGTCAACTTATCATGTAATAACATGGTTTATTAGAGCAACTTGAATATTCTAGAGATTAAATGCCATTTCCATTCCTTTATTTTCTTAAGATTTTATTTATTTAGGGCGCCTGGGTGGCTCAGTAGGTTGAGCGTCTGCCTTCGGCTTGGGTCATGATCCCAGGGTCCTGGGATCGAGTCCCGCATCAGGCTCCCTGCTCTGTGGGGAGCCTGCTTCTCCCTCTCCTCCCCACTTGTGCTCTCTCTCTCACTATCTCTGTCTCTCTCTCTCAAATAAATAAAATCTTAAAAAAAAAAGTTTATTTATTTATTTATTTGAGACAGAGAGAGAGAGCAAGAGCAAATGGGGTGAGCGAGAGGGACAAGCAGACTCTGTCTGCACTGAGCACGGAACCTGATGTGGGGCTCAATCTCACGACCCTAAGATCATGACCTGAGCAGAAATTAAGAGTCAGATGCTTAACTGACTGAGCCACCCAGGTGCCCCCATTCCTTTATTTTCCTATTCAACAAATATTTATTGAATGGCTACTCGTTCAGGTATTGCTTGAGATTAACAACTGAATAAAACAAAAATCTCTCCTCCTTTTATGTGAAATATATAAAGACTAGCAAATTCATGTGGGATAAATCTAATAAATTACAAGCTGACAAAGGTGGTGTGCAGACCATCACTTTGTCTTTGCTGAGAGCCCTATATAGACATAAATAGGGAATTTCTAGGTATTGGAGAGTAGGTATAGATAATGGAAGGTGGCATAAAATGTCTTTCAGATGCATCAAAAGGAATATTGCATAAATATGGTATGTCAGGAATTTCAGGACTTGAAAATCCCCAGATATCTGGACCTTCTTGACTGCACTTCCTGAGTAGCAGTATAAATGATCACTTTACAGAGCATAGATTTTTTTTCATGCATGATGACCTGACCATTCCAGTTAGTGTGAGGGTAGCCATTTGTTCAGAGTTCCTCAGACTGGAAGTTTACTCATCCTGCCCGGCTTGATGACCACTGGTACTTTCATCTGAGAGACAGAAAACAGACTTAAGAAAGCTGTTCTTACTCATGAATGCCAACACAACTGCTTAAAAATGCTTATCCATGGAACTAATTGAATCTAGAAATTTCTTTGCCACCATCCTCAAACCCAGTACCAGTCTTCTTGGACCCTTTGCATAGGCCATAGATTTAGTCCATCCTCCAATTCTAATGTAAGGAAGATGTTTAGAGATATTTCTTCCCTTGACTGTTACTTCTTTGCTCTATTTTCCTTTTATTTCTGGGCCTGAGCACCACTTTAGTCAGTATACTCCAAAATGTAATCATTTTCCATATATTTCCATTGGAAATATAATCATTTCCATTCTATATTATTTCCATATTATATAAACTATAATCATTTCCAAGTACTCCTCTATATCTCTCATGAGTCTTGTGTTTTATTGCCTTTCATGTTCTTTAAAGAATTGGGTTTTGTTTAATAACAAATAAAATTTTGTACAAAGAACATTCAAATGGGGTGCTTCATATTTCTTGAATAATAATGGAATATTTACTATTAATATTAATGGATGGAATAGAGAAAGTCCCACAAATGAATGAGTAAGACCATAAGAAAAATAAATGGCAAATTTTAATATAACTGCCACAAGCGAGTGTTATTCCTTTTTAATGGTTCAGAAGCAAAGCCCACCAAATAGGCCTCATACTCTCATTGCATTGTGATCTACCTTCATAATTTTCCTATATTAAACCCAAAATGATATTGGAATAATCCTTCTCTTTTCAAGCTTTAAGGATAATGAATTTTTTTGAATTTCAATTCAAAGGGAATCTTCACAATTCCCATTGAAGCAATCTTGCTGATCAGCAACATTTGGTGCAAATAGTAATCAAGCTTCAAAATTATGCAAAACATTCCCTATTTCTCAAGAATTTCACTGAATTATTTAAAACTCAGTGTTGGAAACAAGCACCAGCTGTGGTGTGAAGGGGGTGGGGATTTGTAACTATGCACAAAGGATTGGAATGCTCAGTGAGTACGATTCACATAGCTGCATGTCCTTCTGGATGGACTGCGGTGAAATCACACTGAAACCTAACTGCTCAACACACATCAATTACCCAAAAAGGATTTTTTTTTTGTATCCAATTAAAAAGTGTTTTGTCATAATACCTTGCCATCTGTCTAAAACTTTGAAGAAAAGTTACATAACTTGAGTTTAGTGGTATGGGCTGTGTATTAATATGATATTAATTGTATAAGGCGCTGCTGGCTGAAATGTATAGCAATGGCATAACCCCAAAAGGCACCAAAGCAAGGATAAACATCATTGTCTTCCCAAAAGATTGTCACTCCATGAGTAACAGCACATGATAATTTGGTCAATAAAAATAAAGTCATAATAAAGACTAAAGAAAAAACCAAAATAAAAAACCAAGGGGTTATTAAACAACTAAATATTAATTTCACTTATACTTCAAACATACCGGAGATGGCAGACTTTGTTGTCATGGTACATCTGCATTATACGGCAATATCGGACCAAATTCCTTAAGTCAAAACTGCAACTATTGTGATGCTTCTACCTTTGATTCTACCAAAATCCCAAGAAGAAAAGGAGGAAGAGGAGTAAGAATGCATTCTTGATCTGTTTGCTGCAATAATACTACCTTATTAACCTTTGATCTAGAGAACAACTTATCAATTATGCTTCAAACAGGACAGTAATAGTCTAACATTCTTGATCTTTCTTCCCCTTGATCACTGCATTCTCTTACCAAAAGTAAATACTATTTCTATGATTCACATCTTTCTCTTGAGTTAGGAGATAAGATAAACTCAATTCAATGTATATTTATCAAAATTCTATTATGAGTTCTTAGAACTTTGGGATACCCAGAAGAATAAAAATGATCCCTGTCCAGAAAGAATTTAAAATGTTATTAGTTAAGAAGTGTGATTTACCCATCTAGACACCTGAAGCTATCGACCTTTAAGGAATGCCTATATTACTCATGAATTTCATGATAATAAATAAAAATCTAAAAAATTAAACCTCTGAGGGCACCTGATGGCTCTGTCAGTAAAGCATGTAATTCTTGATCTTGGGGTTGTAAGTTCGAGCCCCATGTTAGGTGTAGAGATTACCTAAAAATAAAAAATCTTAAAAAAAAATTAACCTTCTGAGTAATATATATTAAAACAGATATGAGGGAATATATCTTTCTTGTTGATACATTAGGAAATTGCTTCCTCCGTGAGTAGGTAAAAACCTGTCCAAAGCGGTGATGAATCTTTTCAGATCTTTTCATACACTAGGGACCATGAGAGGAACAAATAGTCGAGCTTAGGATGTTACTCAATTAATTTGAAGACAATTGTTTTTCCTGGCCTGAGTAGGACTTGCCAAAGCAGCTTCCTGCTTTGTGCCTTCTTTCTCTCAATGGAGGAGACAAGAAAAATGAGAAGTTGTGAGGAGACTGAGAAAAAAAAAAAAAATCTTTATTGGAAAAGAAGTAGGCACCTCAGACATCTTGAGTGGAAAAAAAGGGCAGGAAGATCTGTTAGCAAAGAGAGTTTGGGACAGATCCTAAAAATTGGTAGATATGAGTTCAATGGTAATTTAATTAGCTTGATTCCAAAGACTGTCAGTTAAATAAAGAAACTCTTAAGATACATTTTTTTTCTCTTTCATGCAATAAAAGGAAATGACTCTATTATATGTTTTCTTACAGAGCATGTGTTTAGTCATATTCTGAGTAATTTTGCTTGAAATAATGCAGCTTTATTGAAAACACGAGCAGGAAACAAGAAGTGTTTATGTCTCAGATGAGGATTGTCATGAACGTTTTGCACAATTTCATTGTACAACGTGTCCACGCTAAGCGTATGTGACATTCTAAACTGCCTGTGGGAAAGCATGAAACCAAAGAGAAATTAAAGTAATTCCTAAACTAGAGGAAAGGACTAAGCTTTCGCTCATTTTATTTCTCTGTTTATTTCAGTATTATGAATAAAATTGTGTTGCTGTGTCGATAAATACAAAAGCAAGAGGGATCTGAGCTTTTTTGTTTTATACCATTGTATTTTTAATGTGTGCTTTTTTCAACCTTTAAAAAATAAAGAATAAGGGCATCTGGGTGGCTCAGTCATTAAGCATCTGCCTTCAGCTCAGGCCATGATCCCAGAGTCCTGGGATCAAGCCCCACATCGGGCTCTCTGCTCAGCAGAAAGTCTGCTTCTCCCTCTCCCACGCCCCCTGTTTGTGTTCCCTCTCTTGCTGTCTCTCTCTGTCAAAATAAATAAATAAAATCTTTAAAAATAAATAAATAAAAATAAAAAATAAAGAATAGACTTCTATGGGCAAAATTGTGAAAAATACTTAAATTGATACAGTATGTTAACATATGCAGATTCCTTTTACCCTCATAAAGTAGTTTAATCATTATACCCACTGCTAAGTGGGTATCAATGTCTTAGTTTTACAGGGAATTGAAGAGATTAAATGTTTTTTTTTCAGAGAACCATAACTAGAAACTGGCAAATTCAATATGCAACTCAGGGCTCCTGATTTTATGTTCAGTACTCTTTTTCCACTACAAATGTGTACTGTGTTGCTCTCTTTTCTTCTTTATTTCCTCTCCCCCACTCTTTTAAGCAAGCAGGACTTTTGTTAACTCTGTTTTTTTCCCTCAATCTTTGCAGACTTTACCCTCTTGTGTCAGGCAAAGTCATCTAAGTAACAGATTATTTGAATACTCTGACCCTTGGCCAACTCAAACATGGTACTACTAGAGGAAACTTATGCCTTTATTGAGTCCCTAACATCTTTAATGTTAATTACCTAAGAATGCCAGAAGAGGCCTGGCCAAGGAGCTGTCTGGCTACATGAACTCCATGTTCCCTAAGGAGATACACACTAGTGGGAGAGGCAAGCCTTACATTCTAAAGGCCACAGCGTGGCTAGTCACACTTATTCAGAGCTGTAAACCTCCCCCCTATATAATTTCTTCTTTTTATTCTCCCTAGTTTCCCACACAGTCCCTCCGATGGTATTTTTCCACCTTCCTAATACTTTTGATCCTTGTTTTTCCTGAGAGACCAGTTTTGTTCTGTTTTTAATCTGTTTCTAAAATATAACTTCACATACTAATATAGTATATTCTCATTTGCTTTCTGTTACACTCTTTCCTCCAATCATTGATTTAGCAAATATTTGCTATGTAGCCAAATATGGGCTATGCTGTGGAGGACAAAAATATGCCATCTTTCAAAGACTTTTTTCCAAGACAACTTTCTCTAATTTAAAGAGAAATATAAGTACAAGTTGTGCAATTTCTTAATAAGCAATTCAAAAAAAAAACCTTCAGGAACACAATAATGGTAAGAACATAGTGAGAGAGTAGGTGTGGATGGGATGTTAGGAGGGTTAATATTTGAACTAATTTTAAAAGTAGAATCAGGAGATTGAAAACACCATGGCATTCCAGAGAGACGTTGCACAATATGTAAATCACAGAATATGAAATTGTATTATGAGTTTTGAAGGAAGACTGGACTGTGGATGCATTTTTGGAAGTGGTAAAAGATGAAGTTCAAAAGGGAGATAAGAGTCAGATTGCAAAGACCCTTTATGGCACATTGAGGAGCAGAGCTTCTACCTATGGGGAGCAAGGACCTATGCAATGATTTTTTACTTTTTACTATTATAAAAGTTTATTTAACAAAAAAGTTCAATATGAAAATGCACACGATCTGATTTTTATATTGTAGTAAAACAGGTACTATGGAGGGGACATGTGGAAGCAGTTGATCTCTTCTGATGAACACACCCATTGTTTATACTCGCTCCAAGGCTTCTAGCATGATGATACTATTTCCTCATATTACCACCATTCCAGTATTGTTCTCTTGCCCACTAGTTGCCATCTCCACACATTCATCTATCACAAGATTCATAAATGGATCGAACCCCCGCAGTATTCCTTGGACATGTCTGCCACCATTTCATTTCAATGATAATTTCTTGTCTGTAAATTTTTTCAACTCGGGAGGATGAGCTTTGCTCATGGTGTCTACTCGGCGAGCTCAAAAATGCCTCCAAAACCTACTCAATGATTTTTAAAAGGAGAATAATGTAATCAGCTCTGTGTGTTTAAAAAGGCATGCTGGTGACAGTGTAGAAGATGAATTGGAGAAAGGAAAAGATAAGCGGCAGGAAGAAAGAGGAAGTAATTATACACATCCAATAATGTCATGATGAGAATCTTAACTCTGACAAAATCTAAACATAAGTGCTATATCGAAACCATAAAAAGAGAATGGAACTGTGTGCAATATACATAAAAGACACAGAAGATAGGTTTGTCGATTCTGTCCGTGAAAAGGATGGGTTCAAAGAGGAAGTCGCAAACTATAGGAAATTTATAACTTAGTGGGATTGTCAAAGTGAACGGTGGCTACTGAATGGCATTACAGTGGTAGAGAAGAAAATGTGATAAAGCTGTTCTGAAGTGGGAGGTGTCACATGTCATTTAGGAGAATGCACTGACGAAGGTGAAGCTTGCAGGTGGTAAAACAGAAATTCCTGGTTTCTGGAGGAAAATGTCTCAGTAACAGAGAATGCTGTCTTTTGTGGATTTCTCAGACCCAAAGGGAATCTGACATCTCCTCACTGTCTCAAAGGCACCCTATGGCCACAACATATTTGTTAATGAATTGGAGCTCAGGGTACCATCAGCTAAGTTTCCAAGAGTTAGGATTGCTCAGAGTTCTCCCCTGAAGAGAGATGCAAGTTTGCACCTTCCTTTACACAGGAACCACAGAACATAAATTATTCATTTAAGAACAAGACTGAACATAGAAATTAGAAAGACACTTGAGCAGATGATTTAATTCAGGAATCTTATCCCCCATAAAAGTAGTCTCTCAAGAGTCACCAACAGAAAAATCTGTAAAATATCTTAAAGCATTTCAGGAGGTAGCTGCCAGGGTGAGAGCTAAAAATGAGATTGCTGGGGTAATCCTGTCAAGAAGTCGGCTCCTGCAGAGAACCCACTGAGGCAAAAGCAAAACAGATGTGTTTGACAGGTTGGAAAATGGCAGCAAAAGAATGAAACATTGAATTTGTAAATTTATTTAAAAAAATGAGCTTCCCTAAGGATTTTTCCTCAGGGACCTCTGAGTAAAGTAAAAGAACTTGTTAGAAAGAAAAATGTCATTGTATTTTTAAGGGTTTTAAGAAAAAAATAATTAAATAAATGAAGCCAGTTTAAAATCATAGGCTTTGGGTAATTAGATGTTTCCCTGGCATCACTGAATCTACCAATATGGAGCCCATACGATGAAAAGAAAAAAATTAAATGGGGCAGGGGAGAAAGTTGATATGTATTAAACAGCTACTACAGCCTGAACACTTTGCTGGATGTTTTACACGTGTTTTCTCATTTAATCTTCATAAAAGTCTTATGAAATAAGAATTACTCTCCCTATCACAAAGGGAAGTTGTCTGATGTTGAGAGAGGTTAGGTAAATGTATTTATTTACACAGCTTCAAGAAAAAAGACTTCCGGGATATGAGAATGATTAAAGATACCTACGATATGACAATAATAATAATAATAATAATTTTAAAGTGGATGAGACAGATGTTAAAAAAGAAAGGGTAATACAGAGCAAATAGCATATAAAACTGCATTTCTCATTAAATCTAAAAGTGGCTTAGTTGGACACATCTCTGTGATACTTAAGAAATGTAATACTTCCTCTTTTTGTATTTCTAATACTCTCAAGAGAATTATTTTTCAGAATTTCTGGAAGGTGACATTAGCTGGTGTAACTCCTCCAGTTCTTTGTTCATGAAGTTCTTGTGGGGATCCTGGATTCGGTAGGAAAGTCACAGAAGTGCTGTAGGACCGGTTATACTTAACCATGCACGTAAAACAAGCTGCCTTTTAAGTAAAGTTTTGGCAGCATTCTTGAGAAGTCTATGGTTGATAGGTGGATAGAAATAATATTTGGCTTTAGGGCAACAAAAATTCTGTTTAGAATAGGCAGAATTCCTGTCTAGAACAGGAATATTAAGGGAAAAAAATTCACTGCTATTTTAGGAGGCATTTGTGTCTGATCTATCTATGGAAAATAATGGACTATGAATAAAGGGAATACTAAAGGGTTTGTAAGACTGGTGTATATATATATATATATATATAGAGAGAGAGAGAGAGAGAGAGAGAAGAATCTGAAATTGTATGTCAAAGTCAAGAACTCAATATATCGACTCTAAAATCATGAAAGAAGGACTTTGAAAAATGACTATGTGCGAAGTGCTCAAGGGGAGGTGCCAGCATTTTTAAAAAGCTTACAGGGACAAAATTGGGGGCATAAATGAGTTAAGTAAATCTGAGAGAAAAAATTAGAAAGTGATCGGTATGTAATTAATGGGAGGAGGTGCACTTGGCTGGCTGCCTCCACCAAGATTTAGCAGAGGGATCTCATACCAAGGATAAAATAGAGACAAAGCCCTCTTCAATTTATCATTTACAATGTGTAGGGTATATTTAAAAATTTACTAGACATATAAAGGAACATAACAAAATTAAATTAAAATACAACAGTAATAAAATCTTCAAATATTTGGAAATGAGCAACATACTTCTAAATAATCCACAGGTCAAAGAAGAATTCACAAGAGATATTAGAAAATACTTTGAACTGAATGACAATGTAAACACAACATATTAAAAATGATGGGAGACCTCTAAAGCAGGACCTAGATGAAAAATTATAACTTGAAATTCTATATTAGGAAAGAAAAAAGTTTTTAAATAGATGATCTAAGCTTCTATCTTAAGAGGCTAGTAAAAAAAGAAGAGCAAATCAAATTCAAATTAAGTAAAAGAAAAGTAAAACAAACAAACAAACAAAAAAGCAACGAATCCAGGAAAACAATAAAATTGGAAACAAGCTAGAGAGAAAAAATCAACAAATCAAAAATTGGTGAAAATATTAATTTAATTGATAAACCGCTAGATTATTCAAAAAAAGAATAAAATGCACAAATTGCCACTATCGAGAATAACAGAAGTAACATCTTTACAAATCTTAAAGACATTAAAGAGGGAATATTATGAAACATTTTATGCAATAAATTCAACATTGTAGATGAAACTTATCATAGAAAGAAAGCTTTCATAAGTAATTAAAAATCTTCACTGAAAGAAACCATTAGTACCACATGTCTTCACTAGTGTATTCTATCAAACACCTAAGGAGGAAGTAAAGTTGATCTTACACAAACTTCTTATATAAACTCTTTTTGAACATCTAAGAGGCAGGAATACTTCCCAACTTGTTTTATGAGGCAAACAAAACCTGACAAACACATTAAAAGAAAATCAATTAATGACAATATCAATTAGAAACATAGAGGCAAAAATTTTTAGGAAAATACCAGCAAAACAAAGCCAACAATTCATAAAAAAGATAATAGACCCAAATCAAGTGAGGTTAATTACAAGAGAGCAAGATTGGTTCAATTTTCAGAAATCAATCAGTGTAATTAATCACATTAAAAACTAAAAGAGAAAAATTATAATCTTAGAATTAAACACCCAGTGTAAAGAAATAGTTAAGTTAGGAAATGATGCATTCAAAGGGTGTATGAGAAAAATACTTCTATCAGAATTCAACAATTGATTATAGCCTAAATAGAAGATGGTAAGGGGCACCTGGGTGGCTCAGTTGGTTAAGCGACTGCCTTCGGCTCAGGTCATGATCCTGGAGTCCCAGAATGGAGTCCCGCATCGGGCTCCCCGCTCAGCGGGGAGTCTGCTTCTCCCTCTGACCCTCTCGCCTCTCATGCTCTCTCTCACTCTTTCTCTCAAATAAACATATAAAATCTTTGAAAGAAAAAAAGATGATGGTAAATTACGGGGGTTGAGGAAGAGAGCAGGGATCTGGGAAGAAGGACTTTGTAATCCGAATTGGAATGAAAGCTATAAGAAAATCCAAAAATGATGGAGGTGGCAATTAATACAAAGAAGGCTCAATGTCTATAAGTGCTCAAGAAAACTTAAATGTTAAAAGGCACATGTGCATGATAACAAAAAGCTAAAAACATGGCTTATTTTATCAAAAGAAAAAGAACTTTTCCATTTTACTATTTCAAAAGGACAAATGTAAAACAGCAAATCAAAACAGACAGTTTTTTCTAATGTCCTATTTAAAGCACTAAATTTAAAATCACATTTGGCCTGTGAAGACCTAATATTGTTGTTTATATTATTGTTGAATATAAAATGAAAAACTAATCTTTTTATCTATAATAGCATATGGCATGTGGGAGGTGCCCAATAAATGTGTGTTGAATGGATGAATGAATTAATGAGATTTGGAATATTTTTATGGTAAGCTTTATAGTATAATTTTAGAACTTTAAAGCATAATTAAACAAAATATATTGAACAGCTTTTTATCCTTGGAAGAAGATATATATATGTGTGTATGTGTGTGTGTGTGTGTGTGTGTATTAACTTAAAATTTTAAAATTTATAATATATATACACACAGACAAACATATGTATATATGCTTTCTCTGTTTTTGAAGAATAATTGAAATACAATGTATTAGTTTCCAGTGTATAACATAGGAATTCAATATTTATATACGTCAGGAAATGGTCACCACAGTAAACCCATTTACCATCTGTCACCATTCAAAGGTGTAACAATTGCATATACTTTACTTCCAATGCTTTACTTGCCTTGAATTTAAATTTATCATTTGTATGAACATTTTGTACAAAGTAAATGCACATTTTGATAAAAATACATATGGTTATCATGAACCTATATGCTTCTTCTTACTATTTTAATAAGATTTATTTCATTGTTTTTTATGTAAAATAAAGAAGAAATACAAACTTGCATCAGTAAGAATTTTTATTATAAACCATTTAAGGCTGTAGTCCAGAAGGTCCATATTGACTCCACTCCAGTGTAAGCTTCATTTCCCCCAATACACAAATGCATATGCAATACAACATAACTTCTATGAAGACAGGATGTTTTTTGATGTTGCTCTAGTTTCCAAGAACAGTTCCTGAAACATAGTGATACATAACAAATTGATATGGTAATAAGTTGAATAATTAAAGAATGAAGAATAAGCTTAGACTGTACATTTGCCATTAGGATTCCAACCATCTGATAGTGTGCAAACTTTGTTTTCTGTTGGAAGGTCAGTTTTGTCCACGGAGATGCAGCCGAAATGGTGAGTGAAGAAAGGAATTTAGAGAATCCCTAACAGAGATTATCTTTTAATAGTTCTATTTGTTTAAAAGAACTAAAAAAAGTAAATGGCCAAATAACATAAACTTGGGTTATGAAACAGTTAGGGGTAGAGGAGGGAGGGAAGATAGCGGAAAGTCAAGAAGATAAAGGCAATAGAGTAATTTATTAGTCTCCTAGGAGAATGTAATTTTAGTTTATTGCTCTACCTTTCATATTTGGGCCTTCTGGGTTTGTTATTAAAGAGTTTCTCTGGAGAGGTAGAGTCATTACTCTCTTCTGTTCACGAAAATAATATAAAGTTCTATTAGATGTGTCCAAAAGAAGTTGCAGAAGACATATACATTTGTTTATACACATAAAGTATCCGTGCTCTCCAGTAGAAATTTTTGCAAGCTGGAAATGCTTTACATTGTCCAATATGGTAGCTACTAACTATATGTGGCTATTGAGCACTTTAAATACAGCTATTGAGGAAAAGACTGTTGATTTTAATAACTTAAACTTAAATAGCCACATGTGGCTAAAGGCTACCGAATTGGACAGAGGAGCTTTAGATGATCAAAATAAGGCAAATCTATTTTATTTTCACATTAGTCCAATACAGTATTATCCTAAGGCAGAGTGTGAAACATTTCTTTCAATCAGCAAATCAGTGTAAATTTAGCCTCTGGAATGACCACAGACTCCAAAATGAAATGAGTATCACAAGAAAATGGGAATGTAGCAACCAGTTGGGAACACAAGACTAAACCGATGGAGGTGGATGGAAGTAGATATAATAGCTGGATAAAAAGAATCATTATTTTCATAATAAAAATAAATTGCGTCAATACATAATTTTATGCAATGGGTCAAAATAAATGATTCTCTCACAAAAAAGAAAATACGATTTTGACCAAATTTTCATGCTAATTTTAGTAATTGTTTTTTCTTAAGAAACCTACCATATTACAGAAGTTTAATATAATCTTTTGCTTCAGAGTATAACATTAAGAGCTTGATTATTAACTGATAAATATGATGCCTTTCATTCTTTTAATTTTGCAAAATTAAATTTTGACTGCATTACTATGATTTCAATGACTATTCATGCTAGTAAATGTATATTTACAATGCATATTTACTTTGAAAACCTTATATTGTGAAATGGACACTTAAAATCCAAATGGATGCTACCCTATATTTACTTGCAAAGTCTTTCTTATGAGTAAAGCAGTACACAAAAATCTTTGACCTCATTGAAGATGAAGCCACCTGCATGGTGACATCACAGATTCCTCACATTACTGGTATAAAATTTTAACATTGAACTGTTGCTGCTGACAGTCATCAGTTTGATTGTAACTCAGGTATGTTTTTTAAGCATGATTTTTTTTTTTTTTGGATAAACAGCCATGAATCGATGCCAATAAAATCTATATACCTCATTATATTGCTAACTCTCCCAAATGGGAAAAAGAATTATCTCCTCATAAAATTTGAAGTCTTAGTATTGGGAATAGAATTCACTGGAAGAAAGCATACCTGAGCATTCCCTAAAGGCATACTATGTAGGCTGTTTGCCATTTTCTTATACTGCACTCCTTACAACTTCAATCCACTTCAAACACAGAGATTAGTTTCAGGATGGGCAGGCTCAGGAAGGAATAATTCCATCCTGCCTCAATACAACCTATTAGTTATGACAAGAATTGTTCTTTATTGTTGACATATTCCAGTCTCCTTCCCCAAACCAGAAAGCTATATATAAGAAAGATAGTATGATGTTGGGAGGAAGCAGGGATCAGGGAACCACATTCTGAAACTGTTTTTAGATCATAATCTTCGGTATTTCTAAGAAGAAAATCATCTTGCTGTGGTTTCAAGACTTCTTTGAAACAAATACATTTCAGAAGTCATCAGGGAAAAACATTGCTACACAACATTGTTTCTTCTTCTCTCTTTTTTTTTTTTTTCTTTCCCTAGCTAATTTTTGCTTTCTTCCCTGGAAGAAAAGCAATATGTAACAGCTGTATGATTTATGCAATAATTGATGCAAAACTACATTGAATTCCCAGGTCATTCACCATGTCATTTGCCAATTAATATCAGTAAAAGCAGTGTGACTTGATTTCTCAAACATGCAAGTGAGATCACTTTCACTGCTCTGGAATGCCAAGTGAAACCACAGACTGGTATTTCTGCATTGCTTCTCCAAGTCTGAAAGCAGGGAACTGTTGCTGTTTCTTTTTCATCACAATGGCAACGAAATTTTACTGATCTGTTGACTGTGCAGAAGTATCAGACCTTTTGCCTGATTCTTGCCAGGAATTAGAAGATCCTTCCAGGTTAGAGGACAGGTTGAAATCCATTGCTAATGTGAACCATATTTAAAATGAGACTTCTTGGTAAAGGCCAGAAGGCCGCTATAGTTTAAGAGTTTGGGGATGGTTCGTCGTGGCACAACAAAACTGATGCTCCTACTTGGCCAATGCTTCCTTGATTCTGGACTTGTAATGTCTTCTCCCCTCAGCATTAATAATCAGATTATTTTCAACCACAGTTGTAAACTCTCAAATATCCTGGAAAAGCTTCCTATGTTAAACTCACTTTCCCCGGGGCGCCTGGGTGGCTCAGTTGGTTAAATGACTGCCTTCGGCTCAGGTCATGATCCTGGAGTCCCAGGATCAAGTCCCGCATCGGGCTCCCTGCTCAGTGGGGAGTCTGCTTCTTCCTCTGACCCTACCCCATCTCGTGCACTCTCTCACTCTCTCTCTCTCTCTCAAATAAATAAAATCTTTAAAAAAAATAAACTCACTTTCCCCAATTAACAAACAACTGAAAAAATGTTTAACACCTGTTAGACTTTAAGAATTATTTATCTTTTAAAAAGTTAAATTGTAGGAACACCTGGGTAGCTCAGTCTGTTGAGCATCTGCCTTCGGCTCGGGTCATGATCCCAGGGTCCTGTGATAGAACCCCGCATGGGTCTCCCTGCTCAGCGGGAAGCCTGCTTCTCCCTCTCTCTCTGCCTGTTGATCTCCCTGTTTGTTCTCTCTCTCTCTCTCTCTCTCTCTCTCTGACAAATAAAAAATGAAAAAAAAAGTTAAATTGTAAAGGGAGTATACTCGTATTTCATCACTGGCTCTGGGAAGTCTTCAATAAAAGTTTCCCAAGTTTCCCAACAAAAAGCAATCATTGTCCCTGCACCCAAATCTATGGTGCAATCCTTGGTCCACAAAGCATTCAGGGACAAGCTCACCATAGCCAGGCAAACCTTGATGTACTTGTGAAATTAGAAGAATTGCTATGACCACCACCACCACCACCCTCCCAGCAATTCCTGAGGTCACTACCCATATGAACTAAGGCAAATGAGACTATAAGCAAACACCTCATGCCTTGAGACAAACAAAAGATATTGTTAATTATCAGTGTGTACCAAAGGATTTCACTCATATGTGGAATATAAGAAATGAAACAGATGAACGTCGGGGGGAGGGAAAAGGAGAGAGAGGCAAACTAAAAAAGACTCTTAACTACATAGAACAAACTGAAGTTTGTTGGAGGGGAAGTCGGGTGGGGGGGGATAGGCTAAAAGAGTGATGGGCATTAAGGAGGGCACTTGTGATCAGCACTGGGTATTGCATGTAAATGATTAATCACAAAATTCTACTACCAGAGCTAATATTACACTGTACGTTAACTAACTAGATTAAATAAAAATGTAAAAAGGAAAAAAATCAGTGTATTCCTTTTACTCCATTGCAGAAACTCAGTGCCAGCCATATTTTATCCAGCTAGAGGATGTTTAAAAAGCTTTAAATTTCAATTTTTATAATGAGCACCCTGCTATTGAAATGGATTTTATTCAGTCTTCTTTTGAAAGCAATAAATTCTCTAGGATAGAGGAAGTTTCTGTATCTCTAGCACCTCAAGTCAATTCCTTTGATAAATTCAGAATGGATGAAAAGGGAAAGAGAAAGAAAAAAGAAAACAAGAAATAACAAAAATATTTAAGTGGAAAAAATAGAAAGTTTTTAATCAGTTGTTCCAGATTCCCTACTTCTCAACCTTGAGTAGCTTCTGCCAACTCTACAGATATTTTGCAAGTGTCATTGTTCAAAATAAACAAAACTTAAAGCCAAACACTCCTCAAATATGAAGAGGATTACATAATTATTGTATTGGAGCAAACAAAACTTATGATTATAGTTTAGTCTTGAATCACAAACCATATTAAATATTATATCTTCTGCTTTAAGGATATTCAATACATTAAACATCTGGATTTAGAAGAAAATGTCACAGAAAATTAGAGATAAGAGGGACTTCGAAGATCACTGAATACAATCTGCTACTTCTATGAATAAAGAAATGGAAACCAATGAAATCTAAGGACTCTGTTTGTTTATTTGTTTCAGCATTCTGGCTTCAACAGAGCTGGAGAAGCTGTGAGTCATCAGAAAGGAATTTAGAGGAGAAATTAATCAAGGTTTAGTCTTTTTTCAAATGACATGTTGTATTTCAGGTATTTGGGGATTATTCTTATTTTTTTTCTAGAGGTTAAATGAAGGTCTTGGTCAAATAGTGAGCAACAAAGTGATTAATTTTATCATTTAATTTATTAAAAGATTTACTAGAGGTTACTTTTAAATATGAGCTTGTCAAGTGAAAACATACTTAAATTTACAAGATTATTTGCCCATAATGTTTCAGGAATGCATCTGTAATATGAAATGTAGTATGTCTCTGGAGCCTTATTATACAATGACCAACATCTTAACAACACCCTTGCTAAATACAGTAAAAAACTTGGGCCATTTTTTTATATCATTCTGAAATCAATGCCTATGGTTATTACCTCCAAATATGTTCACAAAAGCAAACTTTAGGTGATGAGTTAATAGACAAAAATAATGCAAGTATGGCATTTGGTATTTATTTAATACAAAGGTAGATTGTAAATTATCCAGAGCATGAAATTTTAACCTGTAGTTAATGGACAGAATTAACAGGAACATGAACTCACTATGTATGCATACTGTTGTTTGATTTTAGAAGGTGCCTGAGACTCTAAAGAATCTGTTGTAGAATAGTGATGTCCACAGAAATATAACGTAAGCCACAAATGTGAACTAGCTATGTCATTTTAAATTTTGTAATAGCAACATTTTTTAAAAAGATAAAAATAATTTTAATATATTTTATTCAACCTCATATAACCAAAATATTCTCATTTCAACATGTAATAGATACAAAAATTATTGATGAGCTATTTTACATTTTGTTGTTGGTACGAAGTCTTTAAAAATCTGGTGTGTATTTAAGACCTACAGTACATTTCAGTTTGGACTTGCCACATTTCAACTGCTCAAGAGCCACATGTGGCTAGTGCCTACCATACAGGACAAAGTAGGTCTAGAGATAAGATGCACAATAGGCATCAGGCAGCACATCATGAATAATATTTCTTTATGTTGATCTATTGACAAGTATTTAGTGGCCCTGAATTCGAGATGATCCTCAGGTAATTACTAGTATTTCTGTGTTGCAGATTAAGTGATAATACAAAAGATTGAATGCTCCATAGAAAATGCCATCCTAAGAAAGAAGAGTGCCTGAATGGACCACCTAATCTCCCACAAGCACTGAGGAAGAAACGCCTAAAGAGATTGAGAAGATTTTCATTGTTGAAAGGGTCCTTATTTTCACAGGAAAGTCATCACGTGACAAAATGTCTTCGTGCAATTGAGTATACTTTGGATATATTTTTAAAGATAGCATTTGAGAGTTTGTGGAATCTTAGTAATTAAATAAGAAATGTTCTTCTTTAAAATGACATAACACATTTAAATTAAATTTTGTTTAAATGCAATTGTACTGATGTACATGCAATTTATGGCGTATGTGACAAAAGCCAGAAATTGTTAGTGATTTCCCCTGAATGTCTCATATTGTTATAATCAACTCTCTCAAAAGTTAACCTTCTTCAATACTTACTGGATCTTCTTATTGCATAATCACAGTGAATGGAGGCTCTTACGGAATCTGATGACAGTATCTTTCTTCTTCCTTTGTAGGGCCCATGTAATTAAAAAGGCCAACAGAGTTGTCAGACTAAATAATACCGTTATGCTGTTCTTTTAATTGCAATCATTTCTAACACTACTTTATCATTTTTTAACCTCAAAATATCTTATCCCTCTTTGAGTGGTAATAATTCCTCTTTTCTGTATTGCTATATTTAAAATTCAGGGGTGTACTGATGTGATAGTATCAATGGAGTGTTTATTTCCCTTTACATCAATTTGGAAAGAGAGAAAAGGATGTATCCCTTAGGTATTGAAATTATAAGGGAATATCCCTTATCATGTAAGAATTCAGCAACAACCTGGTTTTCTATCTTAAAATTTGTGGCATAAAAGTCAAATGCAGGTAGAATTATTGCCAGTTCATAGAACTGTGAAACACTTGTTTGGCAAGAGGAGAGACTGTTTTGTTTTTCATTTGATCCCAGTGACAAACAAACAACTCTCACTGGTGATTGCAAATCCACTGATCCATGCAGTGGGTAGAGGAACTTTAAAGGGTGCCAGTGAATTGGTTGAAAGGGAGCTACAAAGGTACAGGTATCCCTTGTTTTTTGAAAGTTTACTTTGTGTCACTTGCTTTTACAAAAAGGTCTACATTAGTACCTGTCTTTGAAAACCAGAGAAATCTGAAGAGGATTTTTGTTTTTATGAAAAAAGGTGAAAGGCTAAAAGAGTGTTCAGTGTGTGTTTTGCAGCTAGCCTTATAGTAGGCAGCTTGCACCAGCAGCAGGGAGAGGGACACCTCCAAACTCCTTCCCGGAGAACCCATATTCAGCATCTCGGCATCAGGCTGCCCTAGTTTTGAATTGTGTCTGTGAGCGTCTGTGCTTTGCCTCGACTTAACTTTGTACATCTATTAGCAAGATATATCCCAAGGTATCGGAAAAACCTAAGAGAGGTTTATGTTTTGGGTCTAGGTCTGGGAATCCTAAAACAATTTTCCATATAATTTAATGGTAATTGCTTCTTTATGCCATTTCAGTTTATAAAGGTTTTCATGGGAAAGCTCTACTTTTGGAGATAGCAGGGCAAACCTATAACATAGATATTGCAGAAAAGCATCTGAAAACTGGGAAAGAGTGAAAGAATAACATGGCTTCTCCCTGCCTTCCTGCTCTTTACTCTACCCCCAGTACTTTTCTTGGGTCAAGCCTATATGTAGATTTATGTATTAATATAAATGGAGGAGGAGTTGAAAAGTACTCAGGAAACCTGACCAGTGCTGAAAGCCAACCTAAATAATTTAGACGCAAGAATATTTCTTTTTTCTCATCAGCAGGCTTTTCTTCCTAATATATTTGGGCAATTTTCTTTACTCTCCATTGAAGATACTGTCACATTCTTCAAGTTTGCCAACAAGTGAGAATGAATCAGCTTATATTACATGGCTCATATTCATGAGAGGCTTTGAGATATCCTGACATTTTTTAAAATTTTTTTATTGTTATGTTAATCACCATACATTACCTCATTAGTTTTTGATGTAGTGTTCCATGATTCATTGTTTGTGCATAACACCCAGTGCTCCACGCAGAATGTGCCCTCTTTAATACCCATCACCAGGCTAACCCATCCCCCCACGCCCCTCCCCTCTAGAACCCTCAGTTTGTTTCTCAGAGTCCATTGTCTCTCATGGTTCGTCTCCCCCTCCGACCTACTCCCTTTCATTCTTCCCCTCCTGCTATCCTCTTCTTCTTTTTTTTTCTTAACGTATATTGCATTACTTGTTTCAGAGGTACAGATCTGTGATTCAACAGTCTTGCACAATTCACAGCGCTCACCATAGCACATACCCTCCCCAATGTCTATCACCCAGCCACCCCATCCCTCCCACCCCACCCCTACTCCAGCAAACCTCAGTTTGTTTCCTGAGATTAAGAATTCCTCATATCAGTGAGGTCATATGATACATGTCTTTCTCTGATTCACTTATTTCACTCAGCATAACACCCTCCAGTTCCATCCACGTCGTTGCAAATGGCAAGAGCTCATTCTTTTGATGGCTACATAATATTCCATTGTGTATATATACCACATCTTCTTTATCCATTCATCTGTCATTGGACATCTTGGCTCTTTCCACAGTTTGGCTATTGTGGACATTGCTGCTATAAACATCGGGGTGCATGTACCCCTTCGGATCCCTACATTTGTATCTTTGGGGTAAATACCCAGTAGTGCAATTGCTGGATCATATGGTAGCTCTATTTTCAACTTTTTGAGGAACCTCCATACTGTTTTCCAGAGTGGTTGCACCAGCTTGCATTCCCACCAACAGTGTAGGAGGGTTCCCCTTTCTCCGCATCCCCGCCAACATCTGTTGTTTCCTGACTTGTTAAGTTTAGCCATTCTGACTGGTGTGAGGTGGTATCTCATTGAGGTTTTGATTTGGATTTCCCTGATGCTGGGCGATGTTGAGCACTTTTTCATGTGTCTGTTGGCCATTTGGATGTCTTCTTTGGAAAAATGTCTGTTCATGTCTTCTGCCCATTTCTTGATTGGATTATTTGTTCTTTGGGTGTTGAGTTTGGTAAGTTCTTTATAGATTTTGGATACTGACATTTTAACGTCATGTCAGCTCAACTCATCACACACTGATTTCCAAGTTAAAATATATTATTTATATCATGATGGCTGCATATATGTCTCCTATACATGTTGCTTGCCATTTTCCTAAAGTGATCAAAATTCTTACTCTAGACTATATTTTTTTCCTCACTCCAAACTACAATCTCAGGAATAGTAGAATTGTATATTGTTACCCTTATTTTTTACCTCAAAAAAAAAGCTAAAACGAAGAGAATTTAAATCTGATCACAGTGATTTAGTCACTTGCTGATATAATCCATATGGTATTTTTTTCCTGATTCAAAGTGCTTTTAAAATAAATTTTATGCATTATTATCTATGACTACTTATTACTTTTATATATATGCTTAAGTATATGCATTTCTTGCTTATTCCTCACACTTATATATAGAATTTCATTCCATTAATAAAAATTTTAACTGAATAAAGCATGAGTCAGCAATGTAAATGATCTTTTGTCTTATTATTGGCTTAAAGCACAAACCTCTGACTAAAAAAAGAAAATATATTTCCCTTAGATACTATAAAATACTGCTGCTCATGAGAGTCTGTCCTTTCACTGTGGAGATATTAAGTAACGAACCATAATGAAATAATACTCATTTAAACCTACCACAGTGGAAAAATCATATGTTTAAAATTATTTAAGCATTTCTTCTAAAAAGGAGAATGTGAGACAATATAAGGATATTCACTTATACATTTTTTAGTAAACACTCGTTGAATATCAATATATGTCAGTCACTAAGCCGGAAATTCCACATAAAAAAAAAGTTAATGAATAATGGTTCCTGCCTTTAAAGAGGTGAAAATCTGTTAATAAAATCTGGCAAAACTGCCCCATAAAGACAACAAGAAAATACTGTGTGCACACGCACACACACTCACACACACTCACAGAAGAAATTGTGATGAAATAAAGAAGTCTACTTAGAGAAGAGCATGCAGGGAGGCAGTTGGGAAGGACTTTACAGAAGAGGATGTACTTGGACTGAGTTTTGAAAGTTGAAAATGTGGTCACCTGGAGAACATCTAGAAGTATAGTTCAGGCCAGAATGATAAGATGTGTGGGGGCACAGAAGCAGGAAATGGAGGGAAGTGCTCAGGATGGCTGAAGTACAATGGAGTGGGCAGTGATGAATGATGAGGTGAGCAGGGGCCTCAGCAGAGGGCATCTAAGGGCAACGTCCTGAAAAGAGATATTGATTATTATACTATAGCTTTACATTTGGTGTAGCTCTTATGCACGAGTCCAGAAAAGTTGTCTGCTCTCTAGGATATTGAGCTTATGTAAAAAGGCCTGGTGAGTAATCAGTTCTCAGATCACAGCCTGTACCCAAAGAATTTTAATTCATGGATTTAGGACTAAGAATTTAGACAGTAGCTGAGAGGTTTCTTCTTCAGTCCAGGACTTTCCAGGACCCCCGCATGTGGGGTCTATTCAGAGTACCTGCTAATATAATTCTCTTGGAACTTTGAGATTTTCCTAAATTGAGATTGAAAATTCCATGACAGCTGATGGATTCTGCACCATCCTGACCAAATGTCTAAGACATTATAAAGTATTTCAAGCCTATTCAGAAAGCTCTGTGGTATGTGTGAAACCTGAATGCAACTGCTGGATGAGGAAGGCACTGTATCTTCCCTGAAACACTAATGGGTTCAAATGAATTCTATTTCATTTCAGATAATTGTATTTGAGTCACTATGGTGTGTTAATATAGCGAAGGACTATGTAGAACACAGTGTGGGAAAAGACACAAGTAAGACCTGTGTGGGAAAAGACACAAGTAAGACCTGTGTGGGAAAAGACACAAGTAAGACCCTCAAGGCTCATGACCCCAAGTTAGTATGGATGGTGGACTCAGATGCTTGACCCCCATGGTCAGTAATATTACAGCTGGAAAGCCGTGGGACAAGGGATCTTTTTTACTTTCTTTTCTCTCTTGTGTTTATGAAAATAATAATATTCATTAAGCAGAGGAAGTTATAGTGAATCAGAGCAATGACATATGGATACAGTCTTTACCATTAGCTATATTCTCTTCCAACGGCCTTTAGATGATTTTAAAGTTTTCTAGCCATGGCCTGTGGACTTGTAAGAATGAGAAAAAGAAGAGACTTCTGTAAATGACAGAAAGAGGCACATCAATTCATCATTGCTATATAATAAACTATCCAGCACTTAGCCGTTTAAAACAATAACCCCTCCCCTTTCTTTTTCTTGGCTTACTGTTTTGTGGGTCAAGTGGGTAGTTAGCTGATCTCCACTGGGCACACTTACGCTTCTTCAGTTAGCTGGTGGGTTGGTCCCTCGCTAATTTAGGGTAGATTTGTTATGGAACCTGGGCTGGATCGCCCGACAGAAGGACCAAGTGGCACCCGGAAATCTTGGAGGATAGGAGGTTTATTTAACACCAGCGGGCTCAGAGGAGAGTGGTCTCCAAAGATCTGAGCCCCGAGCACAAACAAAGGGGGCAATTTATACACTTCTACTTCCACATACTTGGCACTTTTGGCATGTGTGTGAAGCAGGTCAGGGAGAAGAACCCAGAAGAGCCCTGGGGCAAGGACTGGGATTCTCTCGCTGGCTCGGTGGGCCATCTTAGGACACAGATTCTCCTTATCATTCCCCCTTTGATGCCCTTTTAAACACCTACTTTAGAGGGCATCGTCTTCATCTTCTAAGGGGTGATAGTGCGAAAGGAGTAACTGGAGTCTGATTTTAGCAATTTGAGTAGTGACAAACCTAGTAAGGCCATTAAGAATACAAGAACCAAATGCTACTATGAGGAGAAGCAATAGGAGGGGGCCGACAAGGAGGATGAACCAAGGGAAACATTGTGAGAGGGTATCCCACCAAGTTGTCCGCTAGAGTGTTTCCCACTGGCAATGTACTCATTCTTGTAATTCGGTCAGAGTTTCTTGGATCACCCCCGACTCATTAGCATTGAAACAACGTTCCTCCTGTAAGAAGAGGCAGAGTCCCGCTTGCATGGCCATGAGCAAGTAGAGCCCGTGCCTGTTTTGGAGGACCACTGAGGCCAGCGAATTGAGTTGGCACTGCTGGGCCAGGGCCAACTGAGTGAGGGAGGAAAAATCCACCATGTGTTGTTGAGTTAACCCCTGGTACTGAACCTGAGACATCCCAATGCCAGTGGCACCGAGGACAACACCTGATGTGACCAGCAGGCTCACGATAAGAGGGATGGCCATGGGGGAGCATCAAGAGTGGCTAGGAGGTCTCCATATGACTGGGGCATCGCTCCCGGGGAAGGACTAAAAGATAGGGTAAGAGACTGACAAGCGTGCATGATTGACTGTGCAGGGTGATGCAGATGTATACACCTTGATCACAAGCCAGAAAAGTGGTGTTAGGTACACAGACCCGACTGTGGCCCGTGATGGGAGGGAAAGAGTTGCCATACAGCAGTACTGGATCCAGAAAGGGATAATCTGAGGTCTCCAGTGCTGAGGTAGGAGGCGACACGGTAGATTGGTTGAGGATGACACCTAGGTATTGGACAGGACTGGGCTTCATACAGATTCAGCAGTCAGATGCTAGGGGTGGATTAGAGTGGTTAAGCGCTGGGTGGGAGGCATTAATCACACCTAACAGTTGCACTATAGATGCTTGCTGCATGTGGATGGGGGACCCAGGAATGTGCCAGGGCAAGTTAATTTCTGTCTGACTCTGGGGGTTGACTGTAAGGCTTGGAGTGAACATGGACTTAATCATAAATTTGGCCATGGGGTCAGTCCCCATAGGGATATTGGCCCAACAGGAGAATGGTTCCTGTAGCCCATGATGTGGCATTGGGTTCTAAGACTGAGAGGGTGAGCGGTATACAGTGATTGTTAGAGCAAGAGGATGGGGTGACATTACATGACAAGGAAATCTGGATGTCACTGCACTGTTTGAGGTGCAAACTGAGTCCCCTGTCTCAGGAGTGTACCTGACACCCTAAGGAGATTGGGGTCCTCTCAATGGTGTACTTTTGTAATTTATTTAGGGTGGCCCCCAGGGCCTGAATCTGCTCCTTTATCCCTTTATCTCCAACCTGATGCAAGTTTCCTGGAAGGCTTCCCAAGCACAGGAGAGGCAATCCATATATTAATTCGAATGGGAAGAAACCTGATGTCCCAGGCATGCAGCAAGCATGCAGGAGAGCTAGGGGTAGCAGGTCCGGCCATGGGAGGTTAGTCTCCTGACAAAACTTTGCTAAGGTTCCCTTGAGGGTGCAATTCATTCGCCCCACTTTCCCTGAACTTTGGGGCCGGTAAGCGGTGTGGAGTCTCCAGGTGATGTTGAGAGATTTGGTCAAGACCTGTACAATGTCTGCCATAAATGCGGGTCCATTGTCACTACGGATTGTTAATGGCAGGCCAAACTGGGGTACAATCTCCCACAAGAGGATTTTAGCTACTTCCCAGCTTTGCTCCTTCCTGGTCAGGAAGGCTTCAACCCACCCAGAGTATGTGCATACTATTACTAGGAGATATCTGAACCCCCTCCTCAGCAGCACATCTGTGAAGTCTACCTCTAGACCTTCAAGGGGGGTGTTCCCATCCTCTGGACACCTGGTGGGGGCCATGATACAGACCAAGCATTATTTTTAGCATATGTTATGCATCGTTCACTTGTTGCTCGGCATAGTGCTGGCAGCTAACCAATGTAGTAGTGCTTCTTGAGAAGGGCCTCTAATGCAGTTTTTCCCAGAGGAGTGAGTTGGTGCTGTTACTTGTCTAGATACCCTCCAGTTGCTGTTGGAACAAAGATGAACCTGTCTGGCATCATCCAACATCCCTTTTCAGTCAGGGTGGCTCCCTCAGCCATGGCCCATTCCTTTTTCCTTTTAGTGTAACTGGGTGGAGGGATTTCTTCCGGGGGTGTTAGGGCCATGGTGAGGGAAGGGCCTCTGTCCATGTCCTCACTGGCTGCGGTCTTGGCTGCCTCATCTGCCAGAAGCTGGTGTCCCTTACAGTGCAGGATTGCTACTTCCTTTGGAAGCCAGACGGCTTTGAGGAGTCTCAGTATCTCCTCTTTGTTCTTGATAGCTTTTTATGCTGCGGTTAGGAGGCCGCTTTCCTTGTAGATGGCTCCATGTATATGTACAGTAGCAAAGGCGTATGAGAGTCAGTATAGATGTTGACTCGCTTGCCTTCACCGAGGGTGAGGACTCGGACTAAGGCATATAACTCAGCCTGTTGAGCTGACTATCCAGCTGGTAATGCCTTAGCTTCTAGGACTTCAGTGGTTGTGGTTACTGCATAGCCCACTTTCTGGGCACCCTCTTGTAGGTAACTGCTGCCATCGCTGATCTGCATGAGCTCTGGATTCTTTATGGCTTGATCCTGCAGATCTGGACAGCTCACATAGAATTCATCAGTCATCTCGGAGAAGTCATGGTCTGGTTCCCCCTCTTCCATGGGTTGCAGTGTTGCTGGATTTAATGTCCTTACTGTTTCGAGGGTGACCTGTGGGTTTTCGCAGAGGAGCCCTTGGTATTGTGCTAGCCGAGAGTTGGAAAGGAAACGGTGTACCTGTGTGTTCATGAGGGACACAACTGCATGAGGGACCTTGACGTTAAGTTCTTGACCCAGGGTAAGTTTGTCCGCCTCCTTGATGAGTAGGACTGTGGCTGTCAGCGCCCTGAGGCACAGTGGCCATCCCGCTGCCATGGGGTCCAGCTTCTTTGACAGGTAAGCAACTGGCTGTTGCCAGGGTCCAACAGTTTGGGTGAGTACCCTGAGTGTTATTTTTTCCTTTTCACGCACAAAGAGACAGAAGGGTTTTTCTACATCTGGTAGGCCCAGGGCTGGAGCCCACCCCAGGGCAGTCTTTATCTCTGTGAAAGCAGTTTTTGCTTCCTCAGTCCAGGCTGGGGTTTCTCGATTTGGTCTCCCTAAGAGATCATAAATGGGTCTTGCTACTGCTGAGAACCCAGGGATCCAGATGTGGCAGAATCTTGCAACCCCCGGGAATTCTCGTAGACCCATTTTTGTCTGGGGCTGTGGCAGGGAAATGATGACCCTTTTCCTCTCTGGCCCTAGTTCTCTTTTCCTTTGGGTGAGGAGGAAACCAAGGTATCAGACCTATCATCAGCAGATTTGTGCCTTCTTCCTTTGGTGTGGTAATTGCTGTATTAGAGACCCTGTCTCCTCTTGCCTTGGGTTCAATTGGAGGCTAGTGTGTCCAGTGGGCTCAAAGGTTATCTGATTCCCTAAGCTTGGAGAGTATGTCTCGGCCCAGGAGAGGGATGGGGCATGTCGGACCTTGTGGCCCCCAATTTGCCCTGGCGAGCCTGGCAAAAGGGCTGTTGTATCACACGCGTCCCGGTGGCCTGGCGGATGGTTGCAGTCATTCTGCTGAAAGGCGCCACTGGGGAGGTGACAATAGAGTGCTCGGCCCCAGTATCAACCATTAAAGTCACTGGTTAGCCCCCTACCTTCATTTTGACCGTGGGCTCATGGGGGCCACGGTCCCCCTCAGTCTGAGTCCATTCCCGCAAGGCCTATGAGGTCCTCCTCTCGGGGCTCTTCCTTATAGCAGCTGGGATTTTGAGCCTTTCCCCAGTTGGGACATTTGTTTTTCCAATGCCCTTTCTCTTTACAGTAGGCACATTGATCCCTTGCCAAGGGGGTTTTGGGCTTCCCCCTTTCGGTGGTTGGGGTCTTCTCATCTTTGTGTTATCCTTTTCTTTCAGGGAGGTGGCAAGGAGGCTGACTTTCTTTTTCATCTTTTTTTCGGTTTCCCATTCAGCTGCGACCTCCCTGTTCATGTAGACTTTATTGGCAATCTCTATTAGTTGGGTGATGTTCATCTTGCAAAACACTCTAGTTTCTGAAGTTCTTTTCTGATGTCTGGGGCGGCCTGAGCCACAAAGGAGGTGTTTACCATCTGTTGGCTTTCCTGTGCCTCGGGGTCAAATGGAGTGTATATCCTGTAGGCTTCACATAGTCTTTTGTAGTAGTTGCTGGGAGACTCCCCTGGTTGTTGAGTGACTGAGCATACCTTAGTCATGTTCATGGGTTTCTTAACTCCTGCCCAGATTCCCTGGAGGAGGGCCTCCTGGTACCGGCAGATGTGGGCCTGTCCCTCGGTTGTGGTGAAGTCCCATGCTGAACGCTCTTTGGGTGCGGCCGTATTAGCCCAGGTAGCAGCGTCGATGACTCCCGCTGATGCGTGCTCTTTCAGGTACTGCCGCGCACTTTTCATTATTCTCCTCCTTTCCTCTGTGTTAAACAGGGTGTGGAGTAACTGTTGGCAGTCTTTCCAGGTTAGCCGATGAGTCTGGAAGAGCGATTCTATGAGGTCTACCATAGCCTGTGGTTTCTCAGAGTAGGATGGGGTGTTATGTTTCCAGTTGAGGAGGTTGGTGGTGGAGAAGGGCTGATAATACATCATGGAATTGCCAGTTTGGACCATCCCATCTTCATCATGCCTCTCAGGTTCCCGCATCTCTCGTACCGGCATTTGGAGGGCACTTGCACCCAGCCTGGGGCGCAGCCTGGCTACTGGTCCTGGAGAAAGTGGATCTTTTGGGCTTGGGGGCGCTGGTGGATGCTCTGGGCCTGGGGGGCACCAGTGAAACCAATGGTGGCGGAGTGTCTGTAGCTGAAGGGCCAGGTGTAGACAATCTTGGAGATACATACAGTGGGGGCAGAGTCGGTTCATTCTCGGGATCTCTGGCTAGGATTTGTGGAGATTGGGGCTTTTGCTGAGTTTCTTTAGGTCACTTGGATAAGGCGATTAAGACCCTGGCCTGTCCCTGCCTATTGCAAGCAAATTGCACCCAGGAGGGAAGAGTCTGAGCAATTCCTAGCCAGGAGTCAATGTAAGGAAACTGGTCAGGGTGTCCTGGTTCTCCTGTTATGACTCGCCATATTCTACAAATCATTGAGACATCCAGTGTCCCTTCTGAAGGCCACCTGACATTAAAGGTGGGCCATTCCAATTCACATAGGGTTCTCAACTTGCTGGGGTTCATCCTGACTCCATAGTCTCCCAAAAACTTCTTCTTGAAATTTTTGATCATGGTCTCTAGAACCGGAGGTTTACTCTGCCCTGACCCCATGGTAATGTCCCCGTGTGTGGTGGTGCAGAGACAGACAAAGGGGGGTGTTGCCACAGTAGCAGTCTCAGCGTTGTGACTTATGATCAAAAACTATTCCGATGCCGTCATAGACTGTAGCCATTCACCACAGAATCACAGACGGGCCCACTCAGACTCTGTAGGCTTCTGGGGACCTTAAGGGTGCTTGCCCGTGGAGTCACAGAATCAGTCTGCTTGAGCAAGCCAGGTCGGACTGCACATTCATGCACGCATTCGCATTCCAGAAGTTATTACACTCCCTCCCTGGGAATCCCTACCTGTGAGACCTCTAAGAGGTCTCTGGGAGGTGATCAGGCTCCCCTTCCACCCCAGTGGGGGTGGGCCTGTCTGGGTCCTGGGGCCCCAGGCCTTACCAGAATCTGACATCAGGAGTCGGTCCTCACCTGCCAAGTCTCCTCGAGTCTGGCGGGAACAGTGGAGCGGGGCCAGCCCAAGGTGACCGGGACGGGAGACTGCTGAAAATTAGGCATGGCATACCTTCTCCGTTACAATCCCTTGTTCCGTCACCACCCCAAACCGGTGGCTACAATGGGCCAGTGCTGTTGGGTTCCTGGCCAGGGAACCAAATGTTATGGAACCTGGACTGGATCGCCCAATGGAAGAACCAAGTGGCACCTGGAGATCTTGGAGGATAGAAGGTTTATTTAACTCCAGAGGGCTCAGAGGAGAGTGATCTCCAAACATCTGAGCCCCGAGCACAAACAAAGGGGGCAATTTATACACTTCTACTTCCACATACTTGGCACTTTTGGCGTGTGTGCAAAGCAGGGCAGGGAGAAGAACCCGGAAGAGACCCAGGGAAAAGACTGGGACTCTCTCTCGCTGGCTTGGTTGGTCATCTTAGGGCACAGATTTTCCTTATCAGATTTCCTCACCTGTATGGCAGTTGATATATTTTTGGCCAAGGTGACAGAAATGACTCTATGTCTCTCATCCCTCAACAGGCTACCCTAGTCATAGAGTTCAAAGACGGTGAGGAGACCCCTGAGACCCAGGTCAGAACAAACATTCTTTAGTCTCCTCTTTGTTCTCTAGACTTAAGATCTTGTACTATAATATCAAACATCCTATGGCTAATCTATAAGCCTATAAAGAAAAGTTTCCCTTTCTAATGTCTGCCACTGAAATTCCAGCAATATGGTCAGCTGCCTTCTTAACAATTACTTGCCATATCTTTTCTATATGCTTCTGTTCATTCTGACCATTAAGAGACACCATGGCGTGACTCTGAGGATGTAGCATTAATGTTGCCCGTGTCATCAGGATACTGACTGGAGTCTAAAAATGAGAGCCCACATTTATCACCAGATTCTTCCTCCCATGTGTGAGACTGGACAGGCTGGTAACACTTGGACTTTTGCTAAGAGTCACTCATTTCAATCTTTCAGTCCTGCAGGCTGGCAGAAAGGCTGTAATCCCACCCTCAGTCTGGAAGAAGCCCTGCTGTTGGCCACAGTTCAGTGATGGGAGGGCAAGTCAGGGATGACGATTTTGAGCATATGCTGGAGTCAGTTGTGGTGGGAATAAGGGGAGTCAGTTGTGGTGGGAATAAGGCAAGGCTTCCATTGCCCTGTGGACCCTCCTGAGGTGGGATGAACAAGATTTATTGCAAGCTCCATGGCCTTCAAAACAAGCCAGCAAGCTCCATGTGTTCTTTTCCTGATTGAAAGCATTGTGTCTACAACTTGGCCTAAGTAAACTAACTCAGCTGACCCATATTTACATTTAGCAGCTGGTGTCCTAAATACAAGCAGGATGGGCCTGGTGGCCAGTCTTGACACACAGAGCAATGTTTGTGTTTTTCTTTCCTTGGTGCCCCCAACTTTCGCTTTCCTTCTGATTGGCATTAGTGTCTGCAGCTGTTCCTGCTTGTCTGGCGGTCATGACTCCCCATCTTGTGCCTCTCACTGATGGCCGTGTTTTTTCCACCCATTCATTCATTCACTAGACAGGACTGGAAATCTATACACACTGAGATTTTTTTTTTAACTTTCAAGATATGAATATTTTCTTCATTTTCTATGGCAGATAGACATAAAAACTAAATAAATGTGTTCTCTCAATTCTCACACTTTTCATTTGAGACAGCAGAATTCCATGAAAGAAGTCTTAGATGAGACTGCGGGATGATTTCACAGCACCCCGAACGTATTAACCCAGGGACTGTGAACAAAATGCAGCTTCAATTCCATCTCTCTCTGACTGTAACCTTCTCTACCCCTGATGAAAACTCAGCTCACATGGCTTGTGTTCCCACTCACTCCTAGAAAACACAACATTCTACAATCTCTGTAAGTCAAAGTCTCACATCAGTATGTAGAATGTCCATTGAAAAAGTCTGAACTTGGCCTATCACCAAGTCTTCTCCTCTTCCCCTCCCAGATTGGCTTCAGACTGGAAGCCCAGGGTTGTCGCTCTGCCCTCCACTTGTCCTGGTCAAGACCTTCTCTCACTCACTAGTTGCAGTGAATGAAGAGACTTAGATGTTTCTTACCTGGACTGGTGACATCACAGATTGGCTGTCCTCTCTGGCCTTGAAGGGTGATAAAAGTCAATTCTTGGTCTCTGCAGAGTGTCCCTTCTGGGCTCCGATTTCGTGAGGACTCCTTCACCTAGGGGAATGAACCTCTATCCTGGGGATGGCTTCCTGCTGCAACCTCAGCTTCTGGGCATTCCAGAGTGATCTTTCTCTTTCTGCTGAGATTTCCTTGACCTTGAGGGGGCACTGTGGGACAGGACCCAAAAGTCTCATCTCATGTTGGCTCTTCCAACTTTTTTTTTTTAGAGACAAAGAGAGTGAGTGAAAGTGGGGAAGGGGGAAAGGGCAAAGGGAGAGGGAGAGAGAGAATCTCAAGCAGACTCCATGCTGAGTGCAGAACCCAGGCTCCATCTCCTGACCCATAATCCAGAGTCAGAGGCTTAACTGACTGAGCCCACCCAGGTGCCCCGGCTCTTTGACTTTCAATGGTCCACCTGGTCTATAAGAAATAGTCAGAAACTCTGTGCACACTCTGAGAGTTCAAGCAATCCCAAGGCAATGCTCTTCTGACTCTACTGCCAAATATGGAGACAGCATATCAAGTGGTTTTCTCAAAGACCTCCTCACTAGTCTTGGGCTTAGAAATTAGCATGCCCCCAAATTTCCTCCAAAGTGTGGGGGCTTTCTCCAAAGAAATTTTTTCCTTACTAGTCTTTTCCTTTTTCCACGGCCTCTGATATCTTCTTATGTCCTTGCTCTGGCAGAGGGGTGCAAGAGTCCCTTTTTCTATACCATTTCCTTTAAAAATCAGCATATGGGGACAGAGATGACTGCCTACACTCCCTGCTATCTGATACTTTTCCTTATGGTACCTCCGTTGAAACCTGAGGCAGGCACAGTCCCCTACTAACTTCCTATTACACTCACTATATAACTTTGCAACAACAATTTAATTTTTCTGGATCTGTATTTCCTCTTTCATAAAATGAGAGGATTGAAACTCAATCTCTAGGGTCCTTTTCAGCTCTCAAACTTGGTGGTTTTGTAGTCAAGTTCCTGTAGACTGTGCAACACAATGGAAAACACATGGAGATAGTTGTCAAGAAATATAATCCCAGCTGTAATCCTATTAACAAGTTGAACAACCTTAAGCAGGTCTCTTAATTTTTCTGGGACTCCCTTTTCTCATATGTAAAGGTGGACTTTTGACTGGATGACATCTAAGTGTCTCTTTCGGAGCTTATTTTATTCATAACTTATTGTTTTTGAAGATTTACCAAATTACACACCCTAATTTTGCCACACACACAAAATAAGATTTTAAACTGGAAAAAAATATTGCAATTAAGTGCAAAACTTAGCTGAGAAACCTCCTGGTTAGCAAAAGCATAATAAAAAATGCAGGATTTAAGGTCATTATTATTTGTTATTTTAGAAGGCTGTGGGTGCTCTTTGCTTCTTCTCCAGGTATATGAGCATAAACATATCATCAAATATTTTCAAACTTCATTAATAATAATAAAAAGAAGAATGCTTGCTTAATAGAGGATCATACGTCATAAATTTGAAAGTGATTTTTAAAGGAAAATATGAAACAAATGCTGGTTGTTATGTTTAAATACACTCAATAATGTAAAAATAAAACACTTATTTTTCTTCTTGTTCAGAATGGTGATGAAAGAGAAACTTAGTGATTATCACTGGGATCTGCAAACCCATAATATACCCGGAAGAAGGAGAGGTGTGAAAACTGTGCCCTACAGGGTGAAGTAAATCCTGGATGTAGTGAAGGATACATTCCGAGACCTTTGTGAATCTGCTAACTAGAAATATTTGTCCAGGCTCTTGGTTTTCTCTCAAATCACATTTCAGTCAAGCCACATGTTTCCTGAGAATAATCCTTATGTGAGTGGTTTGAGCATTTACTAGAACATTCCAGTCATACTTTATCTTGTTTCCAACACCGTGGGGTATCATTGGACCAAGTCTTCACTAAAACAGACATTTTACTCTCTAATATACCTAAAACTCCTGCTATCTGGATGAGAATCATGACCCTTTTAGACTCCTTGATAATTGCTTCACTTTCAACCTCAACACTAATGCTTTCTTTTTAGGCGTAATATAAAAAGAAAAAAGTTCTCTTTTCTTGCTAGTTTTTCTTTAAGAATCTCTCTAAAAGAATTGTTATGGAAGCTTATTTACTACCTAGGGGGGACACTTTCATTTTTTTGGCATGTGACTCAAATTCATGCCCTTGCAAAATGACAAATATCTTCTAAGACATCTTAACATCTTTGAAAACCTGACCATTGAATTGTCAAGTGCCAAGGTCTGTTATCATACCCAACAGCCTTACCATTAATGCTTTTTTTCTATTAATTCAATTTCCCTCTTCCTGATCAATTCAATTTCCCTTTTTCTGATCAGACCATTTCACACCTCTCTCTTCAAAACTCCAACAACACTGCTTTCTCCCTTTCGTGATAATCTCACTTTTTAATTAACTGAGAAAAATGGAAATGAATAGACAAGAATTCCTCCATGCTCTCAACACCAATTATTCACCTACCCAGTGACTTCGCTCCTGAAACCACCCCCTCCTGCCTGCATCATCTTCTCCTGTGCTCTATTGGATCATGCCCATTAGCAGACAAAACAGGCTGAATTAGTTCCCATCTGAGAAATCCCTCGTTTGGCCATATATTCCTTTTCCTTTCCTGCCTCTTTTGTCTGTTCCTCTTTTTTTCTAAACCTGTTGCCCATGTTTAGTATGTTTTCTCCTCTCCCACACTCTCTCAAACCCACCCCCAGAGAGGCTGAAATCCCTACCATGCCAACAGTCTGCCCTGGTTAACAATGAGTACCATATTGCAAGTTCAGATAAATGCTTTTTTACATCCTCACATTTCTCAAATAATTCATTCTTAGTCAAATAGTATTTTCACAGTTGACTGTCAAGTTGCTTCTTCAAAATGTTTGTCTTCTGGCTTCCAGGAAAGCACCCTCTCCTAACCTGGAATGTTGGCTATTCTTTCTTGGCCTTCTTTTTCCCCAACATAAATATTATAGTGGCCAAGAGCCTGGTCTTATGGTTTTTCTCTTCTCCATTTGCACATACCTCACCCACTACCTTGACTTTAAATAAAATGCAAATGTAGACGTAAATTAATCTCAGGTCCCTTTCTCTGCACTGAGTCCAAACTTATAAATCTAACTGCTACTTAATGATTATAATTAAAAACAGAAAATAGGCACCACAAATTTAACATAGCAAAACCAGGGTTGATTTTTTTCAACCAAAAGCCATTTCTGCCTAGTCTTCCCACCTCAGTAAATGGCACCCCTACCTATGCAGTTACTTAGAACAAAATCTAAGGCGTCATCTATGACTCTTCTCTTTCCTTCACGTTCCACATCCTATTCACCAGCAAGTCAAACTGGCTTCATTCTGAAAATATAATTTGCTCATTTCTCTCCAACTGGACTATGCCACTTTAGTTCAGGCCCCTCCTTCTTTTACTTAGATTTCAGCAGTAACCTCCTAACTGATATCCTTGCTTCTACCCTTATCCACATTCAGCTCATTTTCCATTTAGCATGTGTCTGATGGCATAACTCTCCTAGTGGCTTGACATCGCTTTTAAAATAAAATCTGTGCAAAATAAACAAAATCAAACTTTCCCACATGAAAAAAAAATCTATTTTTGTTAAAGATCAGAGATTATAAATAAATATACCTGTATGTTTATATGGACAAGCATACATAACACACACATAGCAAGTGAATGAATAATTGAAATAAGTAAGTCAATGAAACAAGTAAAAAAATTAGTTTTTATTTCTTATAATAGGTTAATATTTTTAATTTAAAGCCAGCTAAGAAAAAAAGAAGAATGGAAAAATTGTATAAAATGTTAGGTTAACATGATATCTTTAAGGGGTTATGTGCTTAGAACTAGTTTCTTCAGATTATATGCCCAGATTCCTAGAAAGGGCCATTCCTTAACCCACCTAACCCCTGCCAGAAGGACTTGGATAGGAAAATATGTATATATATTAGAAGTAACGATAGAGGGACTTGGATAAGAAAATATGCATGTATATATTAGAAGTGATGATCTGTACTCAGTGAATTTCCTTATATCAATAATCAGTCCCTTTTTGCTAGGCCCCAAATCAACCTTTTCATGTTGTCCAACAGGCAAATGAAAGGGAACCAAGGAGTGATATTTTACATTATAAAGCTTTCAAAGAAAACCAAAATCCTTGTTTACTTACTTATCCCATGCATGGTCCCTATAAATTGATGTCAAATTTATCAAAGCAATCAAGCTTTCAAGAAATCATAAAGAGTGTGAAAATCATTACTCACAATCTGTCTTTTTTTCCTTCATACACATTTCTTCATAGACAGCTCCTGGTGAGTTTGAGCCCCTTGTAATCTTCCTGAGTATATAAATAATGTCACACTTTTCAGGGTTAGAAAATTCTACTTTCTCAGGCATTTCAATTTGAAAACAAGATAGTGTTCCAGTGTTTGTTTAGTGACCATCAAATGCCCCCAGTACTGGAAAGTATTTCTGCACTACATCTTGCACTGGGCTTTGGGCCAAAATCCTCCTGCATTAGATGTTACCACTGGCCTCTATAAGGGGGGAATGATTTTACCCTACACTTTAATTAGCAAGCAAATGGTCATAAAACTGTTTAGCCTTTCCCTCTTATGCTGGATAAAGCAAAAAAAACCACCACATCTCTACATGGATAAAACTCTCTACCTAAAATTTTGCCATTGACTACTGAAGTAATAAGAAAAGTTTCCCTCCTGGTGAGCCTTCCCCATCTCAGATTCCCTACCCTCACGGGGAATGGGGCCAACCCACCATGAAGCAAACCCACTCTCACTCTCCTGCTGCAACAATTGCTGGTGCAGAGCCATGGAGGGAGCACTGGGGGAAAGCAATCAAGACAGCAGAGTGAGTTAATTTTCTGCTGTCAGAATAAAGCTTCATAACTCACAGATGCGAGGAATTGACAGGAAAACCTACAGTCAAATCAGTTTCTACTCATCCAAGAGTCTCCTTATCCCTGGAAATGATATAAACTTCAAACCCAATCACAATCTGGTTCATTTCCTGTTGCCCAAAGAAATGTCTGTTTGCAGCATATTCATTTTAATGGTTTTAACATAAACATTCTCCTCACCATCATAAATTCACCCATTCTGATTTGAAAGATAAACTCTCTAACAATGGTGAAATAATTTGAAAAGATATTTTTATAATGTAGGAGGAAGCTCTGTGTGTATATGTCCTATGGTCCTATGGGAGTGGTGTGTGTGTACGTGAGAGAGAGAGAGAGAGAGAGAGAATGAGCTGGGAGGAAGGATGGAAGGAAAAAGAAGACCAGTGAAACTTCCTACAAAATGAAAGAGTTTGGTAGGCTCGAAAGATTTCCCAGATTTCCAAGTGAAATCAGACAGAACTAAATTTCAAATGAACACCTCAATAGGCAACTCGGAGCCCTCCAAGGCTGATATGTCAGCTCCATACCATCCTTCTCACACCACTCTAGTACTCATATAGCCAAGATTTTCAGAATAGGATGGAAGCAAACACCCTGGGTAAGAAATCCTTTCCCAGTCAGTACATTCGCTGGCTGACATAACCCATTGCCTAGGAAGACCATGCATTTTGGCTTGTTTTACTTGATGATCAGCTAGTGACTATTTTTAGTTTACCATCTCCTCCTTGTGATTAAGCAAAAGTATTGCCAAAATTAATGGCAGAATAGCTGCATAAGATATGTGGCCCTGAGATGCAATAAAAGTCGTGTGTTGAAATGCCCACGATTATGACTGGAGTCCAAAAAGTACTCATGAATATAAGGTTCAAAGCAGGAGCCCTATTACTTTAATTATACATGACAGTATAGACAGCTAATGGTCTGAGAACACTGATTATTGCCATTTTATACTTTTTATGGAGCCTAGTAAATTTCCCATTGGGGGCTAAATGTAAAGAGAATAGATTATAGTTCTTGCTTCAATTTATGATGAACTAATTATATAGATAGATGTAAATATATTTTAGCGTAGCTTCTTTGTAGCTCAAGTAACTCCATCTGCACCATGGTTTATAAGCTCCACTTTGTCTAAATTCCTTATTCTGAAATGGCCAATATAATAAGCAGCGCACATCTATATTTGATGCTTTCTGGTCTAAAATGCAAATATAATCACTGGAAAGATATTTTTGCAGGGATGCAGAATTGTAAGTACTCAGCGAGAAGGTGCCAAAGCTGGTCGCTGAGTTATCGTAGCTGCTTGCACATATTCCATGAATCTTCCAGATGAACAGAGACAACCTGGTCGACTCACTGAGATCCTCCTTGGGGACACACATTCAATTGTCAGTAGTGCAGGTTCCAGAGGTTGTGAAAAATATATTGGCAAATATTAGTCTTATAAATGCAAATCATCCCTTTATTTAGACTGCTTTCCTGTACAGCATTCAGCTACAATATAAGCCCACTCTAAATTTGGAGTGAGTGTACCCATGAGAAAAAAAAATATTTTAACAAATTAAGTTTATTTTGGGTTAATTCTATCCCAGTCCTTCCTTTCAGCCGAAATGCACTCCAGACAAATCCTTTAAGGTTTGCTCGATCTTTGTTAGAGCAGCTGTAGTAAAATACAATCTGGGAAGAAGAAAAGAAAACAAAAAACTTTTTCCCAGAATCATGCTGACATGACGTCAGTTTTATAGAAACACAGACACATTGGTATGTAAGCTCCAGTTTGGCTAAGTTGAGTGAACCCAAAGATGGATGAATCCTGTCCCAACCACACCTTAAAAGTTGTCACTAAACAAAAAACAGATGTGTTGATTTTAGCTCTATTCAAAACATTTATAAATTCTTTATGAAGTTTTGTTTCAGGATCCTAAAGAAAACAATAATGTTTTAGTTAAATCCTAGATATTTATATGATTTACTTAAAGTCAACAAGGCCACAGATAAGAAGTACATATGAATTATAAGAAGAGAAATGTGAGTATATGTGAGAATAGAATGTAAAAGGAAGTTACAGGTCTTAAAATCAGGTCACTCTTACTGTATTTTAAGTCATAAAACTTGTCCAGCTACATGCTTCCCCCCATCTTTTGCTCACCACTGTTAAAAAGTGTGGGAAAACAACTGCCTTGTGTGGTTTTAAAAGCAAGAGAATTACTGTATCTCACAAACTCTGAAGAGACATGTAGTAATGTGCAGACAGCATTTGAGTTGATTAATTCTCCTTTAGATGGTTTCAGTCTCTTTTAAAAGCAAGCTTGAAAAGAAAATAGAGGCCATATAGTATTTCATCAGGCTGTTGTATACACATTAACACATCCCACATACAAAGGATAACCATTGCATTAAGGAACACAACATTCGCTCTTCCGTATTTAGATGCAACACAGCCTGTCCCTTCAAAAGAGGTTCACAGTTACTCAAAACAATGAGATTGTAAAGTAAACCATATTCATTAATTGCCTTACAAAATTGTTCTTTCATTTAAATTTTAGAAACAGTGTGATGAAAAAAAAGTCAACACTTGAGAGCACTTTAAAAAGAGTACCAGGGGCGCCTGGGTGGCTCAGTCAATAAGCATCTGCCTTCGGCTCGGGTCATGATCACAGGGTCCTGGGATGGAGTCCCACCTCGGGCTCCCTGCTCGGCAGGAAGCCTGCTTCTCTCTCTCCCGCTCCCCCTGCTTGTGTTCCCTCTCTCACTGTGTCTCTCTCTGTCAAAATAAATAAATAAAATCTTTAAACAAAAAGAGAGAGTACCAAAAATCACACCACCATAGATTTCTCAAAATCCATTTATTTGGTTCACAATGGAGTGGAACTTATACACATTCAGGTTTTCATCCTGTGTGTCTGTACTCTGAGGGGTGGGTGTGGGTGGAGTGCATGGGAAAATACTCTTTTATTTATCTTTTTACCCTTTTCCCCGGGTTATGAGGCTACAGATTTAATGCAAAGAATCCCACCCTGGTGATTTAATGGCAGTGAAGGAGTTTTTCAAGGATAATTTTAAGTGTATGTGATTTTTGTATTATGTCCTTACTTTAGAATCTCACTTTCTCATTAGATGTGTGAGTCCACCCTATTCACCCTATTATGCACTTACCTCAAAGTATTCTGCTAAAATTCTTTTTTTTTTTAAAGATTTTATTTATTTATTTGACAGAGAGAGACACAGCGAGAGAGGGAACACAAGCAGGGGGAGTGGGAGAGGGAGAAGCAGGCTTCCCGCCGAGCAGGGAGCCCGATGCGTGGCTCGATCCCAGGACCCTGGGATCATGACCTGAGCGGAAGGCAGACGCTTAACGACTGAGCCACCCAGGCGCCCCTCTGCTAAATTCTTGCTGCTTCCATTTGCCATCTCAACTGACGCAAATTATTTTTGACCAATTGCTTAATGTTAAGATTTAGAAAATAACAAGTCTTTAAACAAAGTCTTACATTAAAGAAGCCCCTCATGTTTTAGGTTGTAACAGAATGTCTTAAATGTAACTCCTTTGTCAGATTCTTGGACATCAGTGTTCCCTCTGGTTTTCAGGAATCACATCACATTTTTTAAAAGATTTTATTGATTGATTGATTGATTGATTGATTGAGCGAGCATGAGCAGGGGGAGGGGCAGAGGGAGAGGGAGAAGGACAAGCAGACTCCCCGCTGAGCAAGCAGCCTGACATGGGGCTTGATCTCCTGACCCTGAGATCATGACCTGAGCCGAAACCAAGAGTTGGACCCTTAACTGACTGAGCCGCCCAGGCACCCCTTCACATCACATTTAAAGGAACATCAGCTAGATTCTCTGTTTCAGGAGATATAGGGAGCCCAGTTTCCCTCCCACTACACAGGACAGGTGAGGTGAGAGCAGTTCCTCATCAGCTTCAGTTTTTCCTCTGCTAAATTCTCTATTTTTCCCCGAGGGCCTCTTTATTCACCAAAGGATGGGATGCTGGTGAGACGTCCCATTCCTTTCTTTTCCCAATGTCCACCAACTCGAAGCCATGTGAATAGGAATTTTATACAAGGTTTAGAACAAAATAGAATGATGTTACTAGTGAAGGACAGCAAACACCTTAAAATTTAATATTAGGCATCCTTTATTTAAACTCCCAATTACTCTCTCCTCCAATGAATGCTTATACTGATGGCTTCTACTTGATTTCTAGAACATCTTCCTTTCCCCTGCTCCCCATCTGCTTCTCCAACTTGAAAATTTCTGATTTCTTATAAAAGACATTTTTTGCTGTCTCTGTGTGTATCATTCTTGGCTACCCAGCCATTTCCTGGGGTCTAATAAGCCAGAGAAATGAGAGGAGAGAGAACAGTACTTCCATAATCAAAATAGTTTGTTTCAAGATGGTTGGCTAAACATAGAGAAGTCTCTTATAAATGATCGGAATGTCTACAGGAGGCTAAACAGGAGACAAACGGGACAAATTAAGTGGGCTACAGACAACTGGAGCTTCGGCACCCCACCCAGGGGAGGCAGTGGTCTGGGTCACCAGCCCCAGCTGTTCAATTCCCTCTGAATTTTGATCCCCCTTTGCTAGTGTTTACCATTTTTCACAAAAAGGCCAAAATTTCCGAGTATTCTGTGAAGACTCCCAGTTTTTAAATATTGGAAACTAATTCTTTTAAATGTTTTAAAACACCGTACAGAGCAAATGTAATGTGTTTACAGTTTATATCTAGCCTGTGGGATACTGTTTCAAGAGGCAAAGCTGTTCACTGTTATCACAAACGTACACACACATGTTAGTTGAAACTTCCTAATGAACAGAGACACTGTACTTAATATCACTTTAATTACACGTGACATTATAGATAGCTAACAAGTTTCAAGACCTCTCTTATAAATACACAATTTTACCCTCCTAGTTACACTATTTATAAACCTCTATTTCTCATCTTCTGAAAGGAAGAAGATCAATTTAAAGTAGAATTATGAGGGAGAAATACATTTCATTTGTTTTCCCCAAATCCTCTATTCTTCTGGGCTCATTTTCATAAATATCTAAATTAAATAAATCAAGTCCATGTCCCCCATGCTAAGGGACATTTCAGAATTCCAAGATTTTTCATGATTCCCCTGAGGATTACAGTCATTGTCCTCATCACCTCATGATGAATTACAACAGCTGATACTTGCTATCCTCTTTTTGGTCACTATGCCCCACACAAGGCTTTCTCCTTCATTCTCCAAGGAAACAATAAGACAAGACCATTGCATATATGCTTAATATTAAATGAGAGAGAATTCCATATACTCAAAATAGGAAAGGAGTCTAAAAAAATGTGGGACATTATTTTCCTTGGGTTCTTCTTAGACTTTGGCCTTTATCATGAGTTGGAAAGAAATTCCCTTGGCTTGTTTTGCTTCTCTCCAGTTCACCACTTCTGACATTAGCATTTTAAAACACTCATATTTTTTTACATTGATAATCTTGTCTGTGACAAAACCCATAGTAAATAGAATCCACAATAATTTAAGGAAGATATTTTGCCATGAGAAAACTTTAATAATTTTGTTTCACATGGCAAACATAGTTTCCATAAAAACTCACATCAAGACCAAACTAATACAATGTTTTAAACAACTGGATTTTTGGAGGGGGCTCACAAGTCAAATGAACCAGACTTTCAAATCTCAGCAACATGCACCTGTAGATTAAGGAAAAATGTGGATGCCATTGTTTATTATTTCTAAATAATTAAATGCTGAGGTATTATGGTTTTTAGTGAACATGAAAAGTTGTTTCTTTGGATTATTAACAGAATCATGATGCTGTATTTAGGAATGTTTTGTAAGCAAGAGAAATGAAAGGTCTCTTGCATACAAACAGAGATGAGAATGATATAGATTTAAATATTAAATTATCCCAGTAGATGGATATTAATAAATTTGGCATTGAAAATCACTGTAGCATCTCAAATTCATCTTAGATGTCAACAGATCATGAATACTGCATCACCAAAATTTCCTGGAATGTTTTCAAGATTGATCATACACATTTCTGTCCTTAGCACATCACAGGTGGAAAGAATATATGGAATGCAATTCCCTTCTCCAGATTTAAGAGGCAACTGGTCTTTGGGGTTTCTGAAGCTTCCTCACACGGAGGAGAGTCATCCTACAGCTCAATGCTGAGACTGTTCTGAAAGGGGTTTTGGCCTGGACCTCTGTGGGGGTAAAAGAGGCCTTTGCAGAAGGGTGCTCAAGAAAAAAGAGAAAGAAAATAAATCTCTTTCAGCTGCTAACTTCCCATATACTTCAAAAATCCCCATTAAAGAAAACAATGTTTTTCCAAATTGCTGTCCATAAGTGTAGGTTTATATTTGTGATGATAACCTTTCTTATCATTTGCTCTCCTGAAGCTTTGTGAGTGAACACAGGATAAGAAATGAATGATCCCAACAATTTACTTTCCTATACACCTCAGAAAGGCAAACATATGTAATCATTTGAATTTGGAATTAAACACAAAAAACAAAACTGTACAGTATGATATAAGAAGACAGGATTGGCCCACCTGCCCAAAACATCCTCCTTTTACTTGAATTGTCACTTCCATGAGTGTGCTTCCTAAAATTCCACCATATTTGCACAATGAGCACTTATTTTCAGTTGATGAGTCTAATACTTATTGTTCAGGATACACACATATACCAAGTTTGAGACTTCCTTGAACATTGCTTTCAACATTTATATAGATAAGAGTTAGTAGAAAACAGAATGATTTAATCAATCAAGAGTATTGCAAAAGTAAGACTTTTCAAACTAATTTAATGGTCTGCTTTAATCAAAGTATCAATACCAGAAAAAAATTCTTTTTGTATTCTTTGTTGAGCAGACCACACTGGAAAATTGGATTAAATTTTGAGAAACATGAATATATGTCTTGTAGATTTAATGATTTTCAAAAAATTATTTTCAATTTTATGTTCATCATAAACAAGTTTCTTGCTAAATACATCTTTCTGTAAATCTTGTCAACCATTGTTTATCATCTATTCTAGACATTTCCAACTTGGAGTGCCCAAAGGTCTAGATATTCTGGAAGGTATTAAGTTCTACCATACGACCTTGCCATTTTTGTAGCTCAAAAATGGCCAAACATCAGCAAGCAATTTCATATTGTTCAACCCAGAGTAAAAAATGACAGTAGTTAGTAAATTCAACAAAACAAATAAGTGATTTTTACTATTTTTGAGTTTTAAAAATTGGCACATTATGGGCTGACAAAAATTCTGATTATTTTATGGTGATCAGAAGCTATGAGTGTTAACTAAATTTACTTTCACTTATTAAAACTGAAAAAACTATTTAATAAATAGTTTGATAAATATGAAAACTTTATTTAGCAACCTTAAGATTTGTCATAACAGTAGTTCAAACAACTCAGATAATCAAAAATAGAACTTTATTTTCCTCTTAATAAATCCACATAATTCTCAAGTACTCATTTCTTTCAACTGGAGGCAACAATCTAGATAAGAAATATGTTCACTTCCTCTTTGTATAGAAGTTTCTTTTTGGATAGAGGGTTCTCTCCCTCTCCATTCTCCTTTTCTGGGAAGTAATCTAAGCTTCAGAGTCTTACTAGCATGACTTTGAGGAAGGAGAGTTTACTTTGTAGATTCACATTGTATGGGACAAAGAAGTTTCCCTTGACCCTCTTAGAGTCCCTGGCTAGGGCTGAAAATTAAACTAAGACAGATTAACAGGAGAAAAGTGTACAACTTTAATTGAATTTTTACAAGTACACGAGAGCCTTCACAAGAGAATGAAGACCCAAAGAGTTGACCAGTGCAGGCAACTTTTATACCTTTTAGACAAAGAAATAATAGATTTGTGAAGAACTGGCTAAACAAAGGGGTTTGGGCAAAGGGTGGTAAATGGTGAAGAAATAACTAAGAAGGTAAAGGTTAGTTTGACACGGTTTATTTGTATAGAAAGGCTTTGTGATCATTTCTTTGCTCCTCCTCATACAGAGAGGGTACCTTTCACATGGGATTTTTATCATTGGTTTCAGAGAAGAGTGAGGGGGCAAAAGTCAGAATGACTGCTTCTGCTGGTTTTTAAAATTCCTCTAGCTTATGATATTTAATATGCCCAGCCATATTTTTGGATAGTGTCCTGCCCCACCATGATCTTCAGGTAATCATTAGTAATCAATTCCTCCACTCTTTCCCCAGCCGGGGGCAGGCAGTATGACAGAGGGAGAACACCCAGCAGTCTCGTCTGATTGTCCCAGCATTCTCCTCAGCTCCCACAGTCTCCCTTCAGAAGCCAACTAGGCCTTTTGTCCCATACACTCTATTAAGGAGTCCCTCATCCCTTACTATGACACGTCCTTGGCAAGCATAACATCTTCACTCTTTCTTTTCATTCCCTATTTGGTGTTGCTATGAATATTTCCAGATCTCTTCTATATCCGGTAGAAAAAATTTAAATGGTGAGTGGAAACAGGGGATAGATCCCCGAACATTTTCTAGGTAGACATGCTCTGCTAACATTTTTTCTGCATTGCAATGATTCTATGTTAACGTAGAATACTCCACAATGAGAAATTTTGTCATAGTTCCAGACAGAATCTGGGGCAAGTATCACATCCATCCACAGATTCTCACATCTAGAAGTTTCCATCTTCCCCGCTGGGAGGGTAATGGTAGCAGAGAATGACAGGGAAGGGAGCTCCATGCTAGTGGTTAAATTCTGCTTTCCTTTCTCAGTCTTCTCTAAACCTCTCCCCTGAGCCCAGAAATCATTGTTATCTTTTTTTTTTTAATGTGGAAGTATAACCAAGTATGTGTATGATACAAATATTTTTCATTCATTTCTCTTCATTCTTTTGTTTATAATATAAATATATGATCTGAGGTGTGCAAATTTGCTTTTTTTAAAAGATTTTATTTATTTGAGAAAGTGAGAGCTCAAGCAGCCAGAGAGGCAGAGGGAGATGGATAAGCAGACTACCCGCTGAGCAGGGAGCCCGATGCCGGCCTCGGTCGCAGGACCCTGGGATCATGACCTGAGCGGAAGGCAGAAGCTTAACTGACTGAGCAACCCAGGCACCCTCCAAATTTTGCTTTTGATACTCAAAACCAAATCGAGAAAATCTTAAAAATTAGAAAAGTCAATATGGAAGCTTTCCTCTCTCCAGTTGCAGGCAATTTAAATCAAAGGCCATTTGAGGGTGCCTGGATGTCTCAGTCGGTTAAGTGTCTGCCTTTGGCCCAGCTCATGACCTCAGGGTCCTGGGATTGAGCCCCACATTGGGTTCCCTGCTGAGTGGGGAGCCTGCTTCTCCCTCTGCCTCTGTCGCTCTGCCTGCTTGTGCTCTCCCTCTCTCTCTCAAATAAATAAATAAAATCTTCAAAAAAGCCAAATAGAATTTGTGTAATTATAGTTCTGAGACAGATACACTCCTCTGCTGTAGTGAATACAACTGAGTGAATACCAGAATAGTTGTAAGGTAATATTATTAAAAACAAAATTATCTTCATAATACTCTCATTTATATGCTTTCTTTCTAATATTCTTATATAACCCTGTAAGTTATATCAAGTAGAATTAACATGTTGACTATGACTAAACACTGTGATTTATGATTGATATCATTGATGCTTACAAGAACACTATGCATACAGAATTGCCCCATTTCACACATAAGAAAGCTAAGGTGCCACGATAACTTCAGTGAGTCTTCAATTTTATCTCACACTAAATGCTAGAGCTAAAATCTAATCTAGAGCTTCCTTGCCTTTCCTATATCACCATTTTTCATGTAATACCGGAAATATAGATATAATCATTTAAATAACTATTAAAATATTTGGGAAAGAGCAAATAATATTCTGAAATGATACAACTACAGGTTTTAAATTTCAAACCATTAGACCAACAGAGATGTATATTGAAAAGAAAGATTGAAATCTCCTTTAATAACTTCTGCATCACAGGACACAATTTATGGCTTTCTGCCATTTGATAATGAAAGTTAAGTTTTCTGTGCTATTACTGGAAATGGACACAATAATTCATTCTCCAAAACCAATTTATATAGAAAACATATTCAATACTGTGATGATTGAGTTCCTGTATTTCTCTTTTGTCGTTTGGCAGCAATTTGTGTGAGACTCAAGGAGATAGAGTGAGAACTGATGGTAGTTATTTCTTCAAGATACGTGGAAAAAGACCAATGGTACTGAAAGTATGTGTCAGTTAAAATCATTCATTTTAGATTAAACTCATGGTCTGTAGTGACAGAAATCCCAAAGAAGATATCTATCTTTAAGGATTAATAGAGTTTTATCTGAGGATTATTCTTGGTCAAAAAAACATGGCTTGTTGTGTTGTTACTTATTTCTTTAGTAGCTCATTTGACAGCCATTGTAACCAATGATGGCAGTAGACATTTGAATCTATTTTTTCTGAGGTATGTGAATGTTGGACTGAGTCTTTGGTAACTTTACAATTTATTTTGAAGGCACAATGGACTTTGTAATCTCTGTTTTCCAACACTCAATAAATCTGTCAGTTACCTCTATCATTGAAAATAAAAGTTTTGTGAATGCAATAATTATAAGGTGGTTGGCAACTCCATTTGTGAAACTGACAATTTCTATTTCTGAGCCTTAGTATCTTTTATAAACTTTCAGTTAAGGTCATAAAGTCATGGGGGTTTTGTATATATTTCAAACTTTTTAGAGTATTTTTTCAGTAATGGACATTGGGGTAATCTCCTCAACAATCCCTGAACATTCTTCATCATGAAGCAACTGTGAAGTCTGGGTGGGATTGGGTAGGACCTTGAGAGGTCCACATCCTTTGGGTTAATGTCACATTCCTTACTAAAACCATTGTCACAGCAACCCATACAGCAGATGGTCTGGCAATCTAAGACAAATTCAGTTAATGTGTAACAGTTTCTTGGCCACTGAAATTAGTTGAAGATTAGCCCAATCATCACTAAAATTGGTAATAATGAAAAAAACTCTGGAACTTTGCCCATCTTCTAATGATATGATTGGTGAATGTGACATCAGTCTGACAGCCTGAAGGACACCAATTTAGTCAATTATGATTGCAGAGATTAGAAAAGGAACTGTGACTCTCATAATGTCTTTCTAAAATCCTGTTATCCTAAATGTAGTGATCCAAAGGGGCACATGCACCCCAATGTTTATAGCAGCAATGTCACAATAGCCAAACTATGGAAAGAGCCTAGATGTCCATCAACAGATGAATGGATAAAGAAGATGTGGTGTGTGTGTGTGTGTATATATATATATATATATATGTATATATACACAATGGAATATTAGGTAGCCATCAAAAAAAAATGAAATCTTGCCATTTGCAACAATGTGGATGGAACTAGAGAGTATTATGCTAAGCGAAACAAGTCAATCAGAGAAAGACAAGTATCGTATGATCTCACTAATATGAGGAATTTGAGAAACAAGACAGAGGATCATAGGGGAAAGGAGGAAAAAATGAAACAAGTTGAAAAAAGAGAAGGAGACAAACCATAAGAGACTCTTAATCTCAGGAAACAAACTGAGGGTTGCTGGAGAGGAGAGGGGTGGGAGGGATGGGGTGGCTGGGTGATGGACTTTGGGGAGGGTATGTGCTATGGTGAGCACTGTGAATTGTGTAATACTGATGAATCACAGACCTGAACCCCTGAAAAAAATAATACATTATATGTTAATAAAAAAATAAAAAATAAAAATAAAAAGTAATAAGACCACAAAAAATAAAATAATAAAATAAAATCCTGTTACCCTGTTTAGAGGTCACTAAGCTTTCTGGTAGTGTAGTTAAAAGTGTTCATCAATTTTGGAAAATTCTTGGTCTTCCTCTCTTCAAATATTTTTTCTTCCCCATTCTCCCTCTGCTCTCTTCCTTCAGAGTTCATTTATAAACAAATTGAGAATTGTTACAAATCTCTTTCATTTCAACCTTTTTTCTTCTTGTTTCAGTGTATGTATTCCATCAACTTCTCTTTAAGTTCACTTATCTTTTTCTCTGCTCTTTCCATGCTCCTGTTAAGTCTGTTTAATGCATTTTCATTTCTTTTTTAAAAAACTTTATTTATTCATTTGAGAGAGAGAGAGAGAGCGTGTGTGTGTGAGCAGGAGTTGGGGGGAGGGACAGAGGGAGAAGGAGAAACACACTCCCCCCTGAGCAAGGAGCCAGATGCAAGTTTTGATCCCAGGACCCTGAGATCATGACCTGAGCCAAAAGCAGATGCTTAACCAAGTGAGCCACCCAGGTGGTGCCCAGAATTTTTCATTTCTGATGATGTTGTCTTCATTCTAGTATTTCCATTTTTTTCTACAGCAGTTGCTTCTTCCTCTTGCCATTCTACTAGAGGTAAAAGTGACTGTAATTTTCTCTCCTGTTAAGCATACAATACTTTTGGAGTTTAGTTCCTTTTGTTTTTCCTTGAATACTCAGATCTCTGATGGGTTTATAAAACTAGATTCTATGTAAGTTATCTGGATTGTTTTTGGTTGTTAGGGTAAATCTCCTGTCATTTCCCAAATCTGAACTAAAACCAAAAGTGCCATATGGTTTTGTTTAATTTTAAAAATCATAGAATTATGATATCCACTGATATGATTTTATTTTTAATTCAGCCAATAATTAAATCACTGGTCTTGCAGATGGAAGAGTATATCAAGAATCTAGAGGTCTAAGCTCTGAAACTTGCATTGTCACTCATTACCTGTGTGGTTTGTGGGAATACATTGAAACTCGGAGTTTCTCCATGTGTAAATATATCAGAGTGAGTTACCACTAAGAAGAGAAGGAAAGAATAGCATTCACATAAGAAATATTAGAGGGGCACATGGGTGGCTCAGTAGGCTAAGCGTCTGCCTTTGGCTCAGGTCATGATCCCAGGGCTCTGGGATCAAACCTTGCACAGGGAGCCTGCTTCTTCCTCTCCTGCTCCCCCTGCTTGTGCTTGCTCGCACTCTCTCTCTCTCTCTCTCACAAATAAATGAATAAAATCTTCTAAAAATAAAGAAATATTAGAGATTTCATGTTTATTTAAAGCTCAGTTTCTTTGAAAAAATAGAAAGAAGGAATATAAAACAACTATGACATAATATTAGCAATTATTATTTCTAGAAAGTCAATAATACCATTTTAGCATTCGTAATTTTCCATGTTTTTTCTATATTTTTCAAAATTAAAAAGTGTAATAGTAATACATCACTCCAACCAGTGTAGCAATAAATGATATAAAGGGGAAAATATACTGATTACAGATCAGCCAGAATAGTGGGTGTAATAAAGCAAAACTTATAAAAATCATGAAGAAATTCCTGTCAGGTATTTGACTTGTCTGATATGAAAGTTGGCAGATCCAGTTGCAAAAGTCCTAGAGAAATAAGAGAAAAAGATTTCTTTTTTTAATTGCTAAGGCTTCGTAGAATCCCAAAAGTCTCCCCCAGAAAGGGCCCATAACATGTATAGGTATATAAATAAGCACAGTGTATTGTGTTATTTGCCATCTTCCAAAGTACTTATAAACATAATTTTTTAAAGATTCTACTTGTAAGTTATATGGTATTTGTCTTTCTCTCTCTGGCTTACTTCACTTAGCATAATGTCCTGTAGTTTCACCCATGTTGTCACAAATAGCAGGATTTCTCTCTTCCACATAGTGGAATAATATCAAATTAGGTATATAAATACACCACATATTCATTTTCTATTCTCCCAATGACAGACCTTTAGGTTGTTTCTATTTCTTGGCTATTTTAAATAATGCTGCAATGAACACAGAGTTGCAGATATCTCTTTAAGATACTGATTTTGTTTCCTTCAGATATATACCCAGAAGTGGGAATGAAGGATCATATGGTAGTTATATTTATATTTTTTTCAGGAATCTCCATAGTGTTTTCCATAGTGGTTGCATCAACTTACATTTCTACCAATAGTACTGAAGGGGTCCTTGTCCTCCACATCTTCACCAACACTTGTCATTTCTTATCTCTTTGATAAATGCCATCCTCACAGGTGTGAGGTGATATCTCCCTGTGGTTCACAGTAGAATGGTGATCACTAGGAGATGGTGAGTGGGGGAAGTAGGGAGATGCTCTTCAAGTGGTGCAGGGCTTCAGTTACAAGAGTAAGTTCTGGGGATCTATTGTACAGCATGATGACTATGGTTAATAACACTGAATTGTATACTTGAAATTTGCTATAAGAGTAGACCTTAAACATTCTCACCGTGCACACACAAAAATAACTCTGCGAGGTGATGAATGTACTAATTAACCTGGTTGTGGCAATTATTTCACATAGTATATGTATATCAACTGGTTACATTGACCGGGTGATGGGTATTAAGGAGGGCACGTGTTGTGATGAGCACTGGGTATTATACACAACTAATGAATCGTTGAACACTACATCAAAAACTAATGATGTACTATATGATGGTTACTTGAACATAATAATAAAAAAAGATTTAAAAATCATTACATTGTACAACTTAAATACATACAATTTTATCTGTCAATTATACCCCAATAAGGAAAAAAAAACTATAAGAAATGTAAGCAATGCAGCAAATATATAGAGTCCAGGAAAATAGCAGACCAAGCTGTGATATTTAGCAATCACACAGAGGCACAGAATAGTGGGACTTGAAAGGATTTAGAGTTCTGGCTCATCATATTCATTTTAAACAGGAAACTAAGATTTAGAAAGCTAACATACACAAGAGGTTATTAAAATTAGAAGCTCTATAAATCTATTTCTTCAGTCTGTTAATCTCTGCACCATTCCACTGACTTCTAGACAAGTTCCACTGGAAATTTCGTGGAGAGCTTTCATATTTCTCTTTCTCTCACTCTTGACCTACTTCTAGTCAGCAACCACGTTTTATTAGTTCTTCATTGCAAAACCCGTGTTTTCCAACTTCAAGATATATTATGTAATTGTCAAAAACATGAGAAACTAGCAAAAGTACATAAAACTATGTGAATTGTAAAACCAAAGTCACCATTTAGTTTTTTCTGCTATGATAATCATAGGTTATTAAGCAATGTAGACAATAAAAACTCAACATCACAACCTCCACAAATTTGGGTTCACGCCCTCTAAACATTTTAAACATTTCATCTCTATGCTTCAACAAATCTTTGACTTTGGTCCTTTCTTGTTCTCTTTCACTAGCCCTTCAATGTGTGCACTTTCTATTCCATTTTCATGCTGCTTCCAAACTTACCAAGCTAAGACATAGATTAGATCCTGCTACTTCATTTTTCAAAGGTATTCAAAGGTATTCACTTTCCAGATAGCTACACACACACACACACACACACACACACACACACCCTAAGATGCTCCAACAGGGCATATAAGAGTTTCCATGGGATAAAATTGAGAATCAATTCTTCTGTTTGATCCGAGATGGAGTAGGGACTTGAAAAGGAAAACAAAACAAAATGAAAAGGTGCTTAGCTTAAGATGAGAATTTTGATCTGGGATGTACTTGGACCAGAAAAAGGATATTGTGAGGGGCATTAAGTTTCCAAAAGCAGTGACTAAAATAGGAGGTTAAGCCTAACACCACAGCTTCGGGCTAACAGATCAAGGAACACGTGTTCCTTAGGTACATGTTCCACAGTGTGTCTAAAATCCTCACTCTATTTGTGCTTGAAACACACAGTCATCAGTCATTTTCACTGTTTCAGTAGAATAATTTATCTTCCTATTATTTAAGACACTGTCTACTAACCATCTCAAAAGGACATACTCCAGCAAGCCCCACCTCACTAGAAATAGCAAGTGATCATTGCAACCTACTGAAGTAGGAGGAAGGCTCAAATGGCATGTATTTTAGAGAAAGTGAAATTGATATGCCACATGTTGAATCAATGACTGTTGCCAGGGAAAATAGGGTATCCTGATTGGCCTTTTGCCATTCCTTATTAATGCATCCAATTCAGAGAAGGTAGAAGGAAGCAATTCACTGAAGCAGCAGGAAATGGGTTCCCCAAAATAAAGAGGTATTTTTATACAATAAGAAGAGAAAAACAGAAAAGAAATAGTTCTGGACACTGTATCAACTAATATAAAAGAGAATTTGATAAAAGACCTGCATTACCTACAAATTTGTTATTGCAGTCAAATGGTTAATTTTTAAATACACAGAATTGAGCATAAGTATTTTATAAAGTATACATTATGCAATGATCAGATTCTGTATCCTCACCTAAATAATTTTGGTTTTGTACTCTTGGCTTTTATTTTCTAGTTGCAACTGATTATATTCCTATTTAATAGTTAAGGTTGACACACTCCAAACTATTCCAGGTACCATGTAACTTCTCTTTACTAGGCAACCCTAAAACATAAGTTTGTGGGTTTCTTCCTCCCTCCACTGGTGATGGCAATTATAATAACATTTATTGAATACTTACTATGTACTAGGCACTGTTTTAAGTACCGTGTGTGGTTTTTCTAATTGAAGCATAACTAACATAATGTTATATTAATTTCAAGTGCACAATATAATGATTCAACAATTCTACACATTACTCAATGTTCTTCATAATAAGTGTATTCTTAATTCCCTTTATCTATATCATCCATCCTCTCTCCAATCTCACCTCTGTCAATCATCAGTTTGTTCTCTATAGTTGAGTCTGTTTTCGGAACCCCCGGTTTGTTTTTCAGAGTCCATCGTCTCTCATGGATCATCTCCCCCTCCGATTGTTTTTGTCTTTTTTTCCCTCTGTTTGCTCATTCATTTTATTTCTTAAATTCCATGTCTGAGTGAATCATATGGTATTTATTTTTCTCTGACTGACAATTTCACTTAGCATTATACCTTCTAGATCCATCCATGTTGTCGCAAATGGTGGGATTTCATTGCTTTTGATGGCTGAGTAATATCCCATTGTATACATATATACCACTTTATTCATTCATCTATGGATGGATACTTGGGTTGCTTGCATATCTTGACTATTGTAAATAATACTGCAATAAACATAGGAGCGCATATATCTTTTCAAATTAGTGTTCCCATTTTGGGGGGTAAATATCCAGTAGTGGAATTATGCAATCATATGGTATTTCTATTTTCAATTTTTTTAAAGATTTTATTTATTTATTTGACAGAGAGAGAGACAGCAAGAGAGGGAACACAAGCAGGGGGAGTGGGAGAGGGAGAAGCAGGCTTCCTGCCGAGCAGGGAGCCCAATGCAGGACTTGATCCCAGGACCCTGGGATCATGACCTGAGCCGAAGGCAGACGCTTAACCGACTGAGCCACGCAGGCGCCCTCTTTTTTCAATTTTTTAAGGAACCGCCCTACTATTTTCCACAGTGGTGCACCAATTTGCATTTCCACCAACAGTGCAAGGGTATTCCTTTTTCTCCACATCTTTGCCAACATCTGATATTTCTTTATTTTTTTCTAGTTTATTTTAGCTATTCCAACAGATACAAGGTGATATCTCATTGTGGTTTTGATTTAAATTTGCCGAATGATTAGTGATGTTGAGCATCTTTTCATTTATCTATTGGCCATTTGTTTGTCTTCTTTGGAAAAATGGCTATTCAGGTCCTCTGCCCATTTTTTAATCTAATTATTTGTGTATTATGTATATATATTATGTATATGTAATATACATAATATATAACTCAACAATTCACTGAAGCAGCAGTGAATACACACACACATATATATATATATTTCTTTATATATTTTGGATATCAACCTGTTATCAGATAAAACATTTGCAAATATCTTCTCCCATTCAGTAGGCTGCTTTTGTGTTTTGATGGTTCCCTTCACTGTGTAAAAGCTTTTTATTTTGGTGAAGTCCCAATAGTTTAATTGTGTATGTTTTAACCAGTTAGATCACATATCCTAATGCAAAGGAAAATTTGGCATAAGTTTAGAGTAATTATTTGGTTAATTAGGCATTAAATTGCAAAATTGGCTCTCACATCTCAACACCACTTAAACTAACAGATTTTTTTCAGAAGGCTTTTTTTTAACAAGCTCATTTGCATGTGCGAAATCTTGCTGTGACGCTGCATAAGGCAGAATTAAAAATAGATTTAGGGTACATTACATCTCTATCACATAAGAAAGACCTAAATGAACTCCCCAGGTCTGTCACACCATATGGTTATTCAAAGAACAGAACTAAATTTGTGTGTTCAGCTGTGATATCTCTTGTCAGGTCATCCTACAGTGTTCAAGAATAGGTCATCTGATTATTGTGGCATATGCATGGAGTTTATCCACTTTAAAATGGTGACAAATCAAGTTAGAGTCCTGCAACAGAAAGGCAAAAGCCTTAATGTATCAATTTAATCTATAAATAATCTATTATTGAAACAAAGTGAAAAGACTTTCATTACAATGACAAGCTACAAATGCAAACCATGAAAATAAATGATGGATCCATTTCATGGTTATGGAAAACATAGACCCTCCTATCATTATTTTCTATATTAACCTAATTGAGCAACCAAAGTAATTTAGTAATAGCATTGCTTCCATTTGGATAAAGACTGTAAGTATTTCTATTCTGAAAGAGCTGGCAATTATATCATTTGAAAAGTCAGAACTTATGTTCTAATAAGTATTCATGGAAAATTATTAGACGAAGTCTTGCAATGAAAAGACAGTTACTATTTACAGACGCTACTTTTGAATTCACAATATGCTTATCTCTAAAATTTGGAGAGAAATCAATACAAAAACCTAATAAGAATATATGTTGACCATGTTTTCTGAACTAGTAATTCATAAACTTAAAATAACTATTTTATTTGTGGTTTGTGTTTGTGATTATTCTAAATGAGAAGCCATAAAATAAAACATGTCAACTAACCTTTTGTTTGGAGAAATATAATTATATTAAATTAAATTACATCATACAAACTATATCTAGGACCTATCAAAGCCGTACTTAGGGGATTTCTCCTTTTGGGCATCTTAGTTTAACAGGGACTGGATTCACCAAATGGCGCTAGAACATTTGAATATCCAAATGCAAATAATGAACCTCAAACCGTACCATGTACCATAGAAAATTTTAGCTGGAAGTTGATGAATAATAAACCTAAATGAAGACCTAAAACTATAAAATTTCAAAAGAAAACAATAAAATTGATGTGACCTTGGGTTAGCAAAGATGCATTAGTTGGACACAAGAAGCACTACCATAAAACAAAATATTGATATCAAAAAGTAAAGGTTATTTTTCCCCCTTTCAAAGACACTGTTAAGAAAAAATGAAGACAAGCCACAGACTGAGAGAAAATATTTGCATAGCATATGTCTAATAAAGGACTGGTATACCAAAAATACAAAGTACAACAATAAGACAAGTTACTTAAATAAGATATGGATAAAATATTTGAATAGAAAATTCACCAAATAAGGATATATAAATAGTAAATTAGCGTATTAAAAGATCTCCAATATCATTAGTCAATATGGAAATTCATAATAAAACATCATTGTACTGCAAACCCCCTAGGATGGTTAAGATTTTTTTTAAAGATTTATTTATTTATTGGAGAGAGAGAGAGAGAACATGAGTAGGAGGAGGGGCAGAGGGAGAGGGAGAGAATCCTCAAGCAGACTCCCTGCTGAGCGCGGAGCCTAACGTGGGAATCAATCCCAGGACCCCATGACCATGACCTGAGCCAAAATCAGGAGTCAGACGTTTAACCAACTGAGCCACCAAGGTGCCCCTAGGATGGTTTAAGTTTTTAAAAACTGACAAGTGCTGGTGAGGATATAGAGCACCTGGAATTCATACATTGCTAGAGGAAATTCAAAATGGTATACAACTTGAAATTTAGGGTGACACTTTCTTATCGAATTAAACTTACGCTCATACAACCCACTGATTCCACCCCTCATCATCGCCGCAGAAAATGAGAGTTTATGTTTCCAGGAAGACTTGTCCATCAATATTTACAGGACTTTTATTCATATAGGTAAAAACTGGAGACAACCCACATGTCCATCAGTTGGAGAATGAATAAACTCAGGGTCAAAAAAAGAAGAAACTAATGATATACACTAGAACATGGATGGGTTTTAAATCATGAAGCTAAATGAAAGAGGTCAGGCAGTAAAGATAACCTACACACTACATGATTCTATTTAAATGGTATTCTAAAAAGGAAAATTATAGTGACAGAAAGCATAGTAGTTGCCAAAGGCTGGCTAAGAGTGGGAAACAGGGATTCACTGCAAAGGGGCACAGGAAGTTTTGGGGGTGATGAAATGTTCTAATATCATGATGCTGCTGATGGTTCAAACCATGTTAACTTCTACATTTAACTTATGGTACATAGATTGTAACTCACTGTTATGGACAGAATGTATGTGTCCCCCTAAAATCCACATATGGAAACGCTAACCTCCAATGTGATGATTTAGGAGGTAGGGTCTTTGGGGGTAATTAAGTTTAAATGAAGTCACGAGGGTGGAACCCCCATGTTGATATTAGTGCCTTATAAAAAGAGGAAGAGACACCAGACCTTGCACTTTCTGTCATGTGAGGATAGACCAAGAAGTTGTCCATCTAAAAGCCCAGAAAGAAGACCTTCACCAAGAGCTGAATTGACTAGCACCTTGATAGAAGAACCTCTCAGACTCTGTAACCATATGAAATCAATGTCTATCAGAGAGGCCATCCAGTCTATGGTATTTTGTTCTGACAAACTAGAAGACTAAGACGCTCCCTGAAGCGTATATTAATAAACAAATAGACAATAACACAGTTAAGTATTGACCTAAAATTATTAAGGATGTGGAATAATATATACTTGATGTATACTTCAAGCCACTTAAATATACTTGAATCTGCCTCTGTGTGGTCAAGTGGCCAGTCAGAAGGCTACTGAGGATGAAGCTTAGAGCAGTCTACACAGGAAGCTCTGGACCATGAATGTAGAGGAATGCTTTAAAATACTAAGCCCTGGTGCTCCAGTGGTATAGGAGGAGGAGTGCTAGCGAATGGAACGTTTATGGAGGAAATAGAAGCCAAAGCTGAGGTCAATTTCCCCTTTCGTAATTCCCTCTTTGTCCATCTGCCAAGAAAAACAGAACAGCAGCAGCACCCACTGTTCTTGTTGCTCTGCAAATTGCAAGCCATGTTTCCCAAATTAACATCTCACCAACGCAGATCCATGGAGTTTACATAAGACAGGAACCGAGTCAAGATGGGATCTGGGAAGAGTGAGAAAGTAACAAGGAAGTCTGATTACGGAGCAGACCGCAAGAAGCTGTCCATCTGAAGGACCAGCAGCACAGTCTGCTGAGAAATTAGTGCAAGGTCAACTTGCGGAAGCAGGGAAGGGGGCAGGTGCTTGAGAAGTGAAAGTATGGTACTAAGACTATGATGCAGTACTTTGCCTCCCTCATTTCAGAAACACAAGTGAGAAAATGAAGAGTAAAACAGCAGAGCTTTATTAGTTCTGTCCATATGCCAAGAAATGAACTCAATGTACTGCATCCCATTAGGCAGATGTTCAAGAGTTATAGATGAAATGAATATGTCAACAGTAGGCACTACCTCAAATATTAAAATGGCAGTTCTTCATACCTCACTAAGAAAACTCCTTGTGATCATATAATAAAAGGAGTCTCGTTTATTCTGTTTGGAGAACTGTATCCCTGAACCCGCATTCCTCTGGTTCCTGGAGTAGGAATGCTTTCCTGTAGATAGTGGCTACCCTAATAGGACCAGCGTATTCCAAAGTCACTTGCCTGATATAGGAAGTCAAAGCTCTTGAAATGGTAAATTTTCTTGGGAAAATGAAAAAAAAAGCCACTTTTTCCTCTCTTTTTCTTTTTACCTTCCTCTTCCCTCCTTACTTCCTCCATATTCCTCTAATTTCCATCTCCTCTCCACAAACCAACAAAAACGTTGGGCTTGCACTAGACACACAGAACAGGCTGAGATAATGCCCATGCTGTCTTTGGTGGCAATACAATGAGGGGGCATGCTCTCATTTGAAAAATATGTCCATTTCAACATCCTCTAAAGTAATTTGTCCTGAACACAAAACATGATGAGGACATGTGTACATCATTCTGTGTCATATCATTTGGTAGGGTGGCAAAGGGGGGGGGGATTAACCAATTTCACAATTTTAATCTTGAATATAAGAAGTTTAAAGCATCTTTTGCTGCTCCCATGGTATGTTTTCTGAAAGCTTTAGGAGAAAAAGTTTAGAATTTACTTTATTTCATTTATATCCACTATAAACAAATCAGAAACATTTATGGCTTTCTTCTGCCCACTGTGTAAAGGTTAACATTCCATTTGCCTGTGTAAAGACAAATGAAAATAACTTATAGGCATGGAAGAATAATCTAAGTGATGGCTAAGTATATTTTAAACAATATACATATGTATTTTCTTGTTTAAAACATTTTATGCATTTCTTATTTGCAAGATAAACAAATATAAACAACTAACTTCAGTTTATAGGAGGCAATAGATACTTCTTCAGTCAGCAAACAATATGTGTAATTATCATGTCACTACCCTGCTCCTAGTTTTATTGCTCAGAAGTTATTTGGGTTAAGGGGTCAGTGGGAGCTTTGATTTATTTTCTTATCTGCATTCTGAAAGGACTACATGAAGAACATATTTGTAACAACGTCTTAAGAAGTCATTACTTTTCTTTAAAAATAAAAAATAATAAATATAGGAATAAAGTTTCTATAATTAATGTCTACAAATAAAACTAAGAGATATACATAGCGCTGTGGTTCAGATGTATTGTTCCTATCCCCCCAAAAATATTGATTTCATTGGTTTTATGGTATCTGCAGTGTTACGAAGGGTTTTAAAGTGTTTACGAATTCTGCTGTTGGAGCAAATAGCAAATTCCATTTGTAAGTATTCACACCCTAAATAAATTGTGCTTGAGACATGATTATGAGAATCTTTTAAAGATTAAACTTAGGAAAACAAATTTATATCCTCCCCCAAAATCTTAATAAAATATAGGTTTCAGGTAGGTAGTACTATTGTGGTTAACAGAGTGAAATAGTGCTAAGAGTTTGATCTGTAAGATTTGGGCTATCAGAGTTTACTTCCTACTCCACTGCTTTCAAGTAATATAATCGTGAAGTATTTTGAAATCTGCATAAGTTTTCCCTTCAGCAAAATGAAGAGAAGCAGATCCACTGCTTTTATTGTGTTCTTGTGAATAATAAATGATACATGTAAAAAGCAGTTAAAAGAGTGCATAGCAGAGAAGAAACATAAATAAATGTCAGCTATTTATTTTTAAACAAATATTTATGGAGTGATGACTGTGCTCTGGACATTGTTCTGGTCGCCTGAGAGAGTAAAGAACACAGATTAGAATAGCTTCCTTCATGAAGATGACATTCTAATGGGAAAATTGACAATAACCAATATTTAAGTATATATTCTGCTGGTGAAAAAGTACTATATAGAGGAAAGACAAGATATCTCAGGGTGAGGGAAGCAATTTGAGACAGGATGGCTAGGGAAATAGCACTGAAAAGGTGCCATAGGTGAGAAAAGGCTTGAAGGAAATGAGAAAGCAAACCAAGAAGTCTTTTCAGGGTGAAAAGTTTTCTAGGCGTGTCACAAAAGTGGAGAGAAGTATGTTTGATCTGTTAGAGGAACAAGGAAAAGATCAGTGTGTCTGGAAGGGAGTGAGCAAGGTGGTGTGTGATACAAGAGGTCAGACAGGTGAGCTGCACATGGGGAACAATAGGGGCGTGGGAGTCGATCACGTGGGCATTGAGGGGAAGGGCCATTCAATCACCCATACTCTGATGTGGAAAGCTCTTAGAGGATTTTGAGCGGAGAAGTGGCACGACCTGACCTTCAGTTGACCAGGATTTCCATAGCTAATAATAGACGAAAGTGCCTTCCAATCTTCACACCCAAATATGCTGTCTACTCCAGTTACAGCATTGCTTCTTAGTCCTCTTCTAAAACGTCAAGGACCAATGATAAAGAGCTCTATATTCCGGTAACCATCCACGTTTTAGAGGAGAACTCCCCCATCCATTCACACACACCCAGTAATTGGGACTCCTAATTTTTATCTGTGCTACAACTCTAACCACTTGGAAATCCAATTATAAAATGTTGGATTATGAAAAGTATACAGACTTTGTATTATTCAAACCTGAGAATGTGAAAGGACTCGGAGTAAATACTCTGTTAGCCTTATGTAGAACACAGGCAGCTTTGGGGACTTTTTTATTGGTAACATGCACAGCTCAGGGATAACTCAATGTCCCTGGTCCTTCAGTTAACAAGCAATGAATATTCAAAAGAACAAGGAGGGCATCGGGCAGTATGGGATTCCTAATGGCAGTCTACACCACAAGTTAGTGCCCCTCCTGCTTTTCACACGAGCTAATTCATCAGGGAAGCAGAAAAGTCAATCAGGCAAGGGTTTGTGTGGCTTTCATTACAAGCTTATGGAGCACTTAAACTTCCCAAGGAGAGATTGTCCTGGCCTTCAGCTTCTACTACTTTTACCAGCTACTCTCCATGCTCCATAAGGCACCCAGCTTAGAGAATTCCGATTCCCCGTAAAGACCAGTCACAACTGCTAAGAAAGACAAGCACTTCAAAGTAACAGAGAAGTCTGGTGAATGTTCGCATCACTTCAGGAAACACTTCCCTGCTCAGAGATAAGGGGGACGCTGCATGATTGTGAAAGCTTGCAGAATCAAAGCATTGCCCTCACCTGCTTTTCTGTTTCGCCTAGAAACTTACGTCAATCGAGAGGCATGCTTCTTGCACAGTAGAGTACAAATAGCAACTGGCTGGGAAAATAAAACAACAGTAATCTCCACTATTGTGATTTGGGGTCTTGAGCATACATGTGAAACAGATGTAATACCAAAGACTCTGACTTCTGGGTCTTGAAAATCTTAACAGTGCTTTTGACTGCCAATTCTGTAACTGTCTGGCAAGACTGAACTCCAAGGTATTTTCTCAGTTTAAGAGAGCACATTTCTCTCTACCCTTTACCTTTTCTGTGAATGAAGATTCCTCTTGTCCAGAATGAGCCTACTCCAAATTGCAGTTCAATGCTTAGAGTTACCTCTGAGAATATTCCATCAATGGGGAAAGAGATTAACTGGACCTGATGGAAATTGTCTCTGGTTAGGGGCTAGCACCACAGGAAACCAGCTGGCCCTTTTTGTTCCACAGAATAAACAAAGCTTATTTCATTTAATCTCAGATCATATAACGTAAACAATTATATACATACATTCCTTTTCCAAAGACAGTCATGAAGAAAGACATTCTAATGTTATTTGTGGGCTACTATGTTCTGGGAACATGCCTACCGAAACCAATCCACTAAGAATACACAACTGCTTTTAAGTTAGTGTGTGATAAAGTTAAGTCATCATTCCCATAAAAATACGATATCCCAAAATGAAGAAACACCTGGATTAAACAATTTCTACTCTTATTATTAAATCAATGTCATAAGCAAAACAGTTTTCTTCTAAAAATTATCTGTTCTCTATCTTTAGAATCTTCCTGACAAATCTCCTTCCCACACTTATCACCCCAAATAAATCTTACACAGCCCACATTCGCCCACATCTAAATTATTTGGGTTTGCCTGACAGGCACATGAAATGTTAATCAAAATAAATAGTCATTTCTTTCTGAAGAGAGTGACAACTGGTGTTTTTCTTTCCTCACCACCTCCTCAAAGACCTCTCCTTCACCAAACTTACTCCTTTTTTTTAATCCTTCCCATCAATGATCAGTGGTTTGCATCATTTCTGTTCATTTAGATTATTCAAAGACAAAGATGAATGTCATTTTAATATCATTATTTTATTTCAGAGACAATTCTATGTGACCTAATATAATAATACATTGACATGCAGCATTAGAACAATATGATGTAGCTTTCTGAAAAAGTACAGCCAGTTAACAAGCAAAGAGGTGATGCCCCCTTCTCTGAAGTGTCACCTCATCCCTGGCTCTATCCATATCCTCATTCTGCCCCTCAACGTCTCCTAGTTATCACATCCCAAAGTTCTACTCTACCCATCAACAGTTCTGACCCTCAACCCATCCACAGCCCCTATTCTACCCATGACCCTATCCCACATCCTCTCCTATCTGGTCAAAATGGCAATTTCCATTGAGCTAAATTCTCCACTTCTCGTACATCATAGGCAAAATAATTATTAATATGCCATTTTTAAATGGGTTCCCTTATTTCATCTTAAGAAATCTTAAATTCATAATTACAGTATATATAAAAGAACTTCAAAACCAAAAAATATTTTGTCAATCATTTAACTCAGACCCCTAATTTTATTTTTATGTACTTGCCTTTTGCTGGACATCTAAGCATGAGCTCAATTAGTCAAACCCCTCAGCTCATGACATACTCTAGTTGTCCATGAAAGATATTCACATATATAATTTTATTCTTCCCTTCATTCCTGATATCACTCTCATTTTCTCAATGGGTGCCCACTATAGTATCTGTCATTGAGTATCTATGTATCTTTAAAAACACAATAGAATCCTGTGGCATTTAAATGTACATAAAACTACAGGTTTATGTTGTTTCTTTTTTCATTCAACACTGTTTGTAAGGTATAGGATGTTGCTATAAATATGTCTCAGCTATTCCTTTCAGCGATGGAATAGTATTCCATGGTCTATATCACCATGTTTTACATAGGTATTCCCCTGATGACAGACAAGTAGGTGTCCTCCATCTGTCTACTTTAATAAACATGTGTGATTATTACTCATATAAGACAATTTAAGAGCAAATATTTACAAATGGACTTTTTTTTTTAAGGTGTGGATAGGATTTAAGGGAACCACAAAGGTTATTTTAATAGCCCAAGGTTAAAAGCAGAGTTCTACAATCCCTAGGTTTAAAAGCTTGAGTGCAGGGAGTGGTTGCTGAAACCTGAAAAAAGATGACTATGTTGAAGTCTACCTCCCGACAGAAGCAGTGGCCTTGGGTAGAGGAACACAGGAGCTCAAGCCACTGTCTCATGTCTCTGAGGCTCTATCCATTTTTCTTCATTCTTTTTTCTCTCTGTTCCTCAGACTGGATAATCTCCACTGATTTATCTTGAAGGTTGCTGCTGCTTCTGCCAGCTCAAATCTGCTCTTGAGCCCTCTAGTGAAATTTTCATTTCAGTTATCATAGAATTTCAACTTTTTTAACAATTTCTATCTCTTGGTTGATATTCTCTATTTGGTGAGACATTGTTCTCATGCATTCCCTTAATTATTTAGAAGTGGTTTTCTTTAGTTTTTGAACATAGTAGAAGTAGCTGATAGAGAGTTTTTCCTGGTAACGCCAATATCTGGACATCCTCAAGGACAATTCTGTCCTACTGCCTGCATTTTTCCCCCAGCATATGGGCCGTGCTTTCTTATTTCTTGCTACTCCTGTGATATGTTTTTATTAAAATCTAGATACTTTTTTTTAAGATTTTATTTATTCATTAGAGAGAGGGAGAAAACACAGGCAGGGGGAGAGGCAGGGGGAGAGGCAAAGGGAGAGGAAGAAGCAGACTCCCGGCTGAGGAGGGAGCCCAACGTGGGGCTTCATCCCAGAACCTGGGGATCATGACCTGAGCCGAAGGCAGATGCTTAAACATCTGAGCCACCCAGGTGCCCCTCAATCTAGATACCTTAAATAATGTAAAATAGGGATTCAGATCCCACTCACCCTCAGTGTGATTCAGTTGTCGTTTGTTGTTGCTGCTGCAGTGGCTTAGTTAGTGACAGACTTAAATTCCGTAAATTATGTACTTTTTGTCGCAAGTCGTCACTGAAGACTCAGCTGGATTATTTTAGTGGTCAGCCAGTGATTCAACAGAGATTTCCTTAAATGCCTTGAAGCATTTCACCACGGGACTATGTTTGTGTGATGTGGCACACCTTCAGTGATCCCCCTGGTGGTCAAAATTCTGCTTCAGCCTTTACTTTCCGCTTGCACAGAGCTCCAAGATCCATCGAAGACTAGAGATCAGAGGCCTCTCAGCTCTTTCCTGGACACTCACATAGCCTTGCATTTGAATGTGTGTGTGTAGCCTTGTAGACTCCCAAGTTTACTTTGAAGCTCTCCAAAGCCCTTTTTGGTCCTCTCAGTACCCAGCATTTCCTTTTAAGTGTTTTGGTCAGCTTCTTGCTGATCCCAACTGTTATCACCACTTTAGGCAGCTTCATAGTTAAAACTCTGTCCCTCGATTCAGTCCAGATTTTGTAAATAGTTCCTCTATCCAATGTCCATTGAATTAAATTTTAGATGTGGTGAAATGCATTTGGTTTTTGCCTGAGGAAATCTATGCTTTAGAGATCTTGTTTAAAAACTCCTCTCCCAACCCAAATGCCAAGAGTTAGTTTCCAAATATTTCTGTCGCTAGCTTCAGTCCATTTATTGGTTTATGTATACGTTTTAATCCTTTTAACATTCATCATTATATATGGTTTAGATGTAGATGTCTGTATTAGTTTCCTGTTGCTGTTATAACAAACTATCACTAAGTTAAAGACATAAAATAATACAAACTTATCCTCTTACAGGTTTGAAGAACAGAAATCTGAAATGGGTTTCACTGGGCGAAAATCAAGATGTCAGCAAAGCTGGGCTCCTACTGGTGGTTTTAAAGGAGAATTCATTTCCTTCCTTTTCAGTTTCTAGAGCTGTATTTCTTACATTCTTTAGTTCATGGACCCTTTCTCCATTGTCAAAGCCAGTAACATAACATCTTTAAGTTTCTCTGCCTTCATCTTCACACCATCTTTTCTTTTATAAGGACCCTTCCTATTACATCAGACCCATTGGATAATCCAAATTATCTCAAAATCCTGAAGATATGCACAGTCTCCTTGGACCCCTTTCAGAGGTGATATTCACAGGGTCTGTGGATTAGGACTCAGACATCTTTCGGTGAGCCATTATTCAGTACGCCAAGTATCCTGCCTTATTTTACTCTATATGGGAGCCAGTTTTCTTCATGCCATCTATTAATCTTTCCCTCCTTAGTTTATACTGCCAATTTCATCAAAAACAGGGTCTTTCATAATGCACAGCCTTATTTTTGAGCAATCTAGTCTAGTAGTTCTCAAATAGAGGTAATTTCACTTCCAAGGTTTTGCTTGTCAAAACCAGGGTAGGCTGGGTGGAGAGCGAGGGGGTCCCACTGGAATCTGGTGAGTAGAGGCCTAAACACCTTACAATGCACAGAACAGCCCAAGCCCCACCCCACCAACAGTTTGGCTCAAAATATAAATAATACTGAGGTTGAGGAACCTGGCTTTAGCCTATCGCAATGGTCATTGTGCTTACGACTATCTCAGTGCCACATTATTTTTATTACTATGTATTTGTATAGTATATCTTCATATCATTTAGGATATAGGCTCCCGCTCTTTAAGAAAAAAAAATAGGTTGTAATAGATAAATGTTAATAATAAGTGTTCAGTCCCTCAAAATAACCTACTGGAATTTTATGTGGAATAACATATTGATTTTTTTAGAATAAAATTGGAAGAATAAACATTTTTATAATGTTAACAATGAGAGACAACTCTGGCTGGCCCTGGAGACTCCTTTTGTGCCCTCTATCACTAGTTTATCAGAGAACTGGCAGAGCCTTCAGCTGATGTCAGTATTCTTGGCATGCAACGCTGTTCCCACGACCCTTGTCTACAGACCTTGGCCTTTCATATGCATAGTCCTTAGGGTTGCTCTTGACTAGAAAATCATTTAAATATAATTCTTGTTACTTAGAAAAGCTAGGTATTCCCTATTCTTGTTAGGATAGATTACAGATATATAATGAAGTTTAGGGGCAGAGCTTGCTCTTGCTCTTGGAGTATACTCAGTTGCACATCCAACTTATTGGCCACAGCAGGTAACTCTCTGTGGGATCATTGGCCACTGTGTACACAGACTATCTATATACACTACCTTAGGCTGTATTATCATGAAGGTTTTGCACAAGCTCTGCACTACTCAGCTGTAAGTTTTCCTCCAATAAACTTTATATTGTACTTGCACCACATGGCTCTAATAGTGTATGTCCATGACCTTCTTGAATAAACTCTTAAGTCATTCTCTCCGTAAACAAGTTGCATTTCTTTTTTTATTTCAAATATTCCTGTATGTCTTTTAAAAGAGTGGATTTTTTTTTTAAAGTTCTTGTTCTTTTCATTAAGTAAAGTCCTAGGTCTTTTATGTATTTTTATTGCTAATATAACTTTATTATATTTTTAGTTAATTTTGGCCAATGTAGAGGAACGCTTAGCTTATATAGGTTGATATTGTATTCAATTTTGTTGCATTTTATATTTGTAAAAAAGAGTATGTAAGTAAATTTTTTGTTTTATTGGTGAATGATCTTATCATCTATAATAACAGTTTGCTTATCTGTCTACAAGGATATGCATTGTACTTCTTCACATGCTTTGTATCTTACTGCATTAACCACAGACTTCAGACTCCACTACTACTTTGATAGTCCTGGTGATAATAGGTACCTTTCTCTTTTTCCCACCACCCCCCTGCCCATCTTAATGATAATACATTGAATGTTTCTTGATTATAATTTGTGTAGATTTATCACACAAAGGAAACACTATTATAGCTTGTGACACCCTAAGGGAAAAGCAACAAACTATTATATAGCAGACAAAGAAAAATAAAGGACCAGAGAGAACAAGTATTTAAAATAAGCCTATCATCATCAGACAAATAAGGGAGAATCTTGAAAATAAAATCAAGGACAAAAAGTCTTAAAGAAGAACCAACTGGATGTATTCATAATAAAATATAATATATGAGAAATAAATAATTTGAAAGGCAGGTTGAATATGAGAATGGATATACCTGAAGAATAAATTAATATGCAACACTTTACTAGGAACACCTGCATAAGATATCAATATAAGATTAAAAAGTGGAAAATATAAGTGGAAAACTAAGAGCTCAAAAGGATAAGAGTACAGATGCCAATATCCTTTTCAATAGAGTCCAAATAAAAGAGAGAACAAAAAAAGTAAATAAATGAATAAATTGATTAAGAAGAAATAATCCAAGTAAATGTCTAGCAAAATTCCTGAAGTTGAGAAAGATATTAAAAGGGATTATAAAGAGCCAAATTACATGGATACATTTTTAGAAAGAAGAAAAAGAACACTGGATAAATTATAATGCACTTTAAGGACATTTGAACTTGTCAAGGGACTCAATCAGGGAAGCAAAACCATTGTAGGTATTTTGAAGAAAGTAACTTATTACAAAATTAGACAATAAATAATTGTGGAAAGATCATGGAAAATAAGGTCCAAAGAAAGGAGCTGAAGAATCAGAGAAGGGTCACTAACAAGCACCTACATGAATGAATGACTCAAAGCTAGAAGAAAAATCTGGAATTTATGCATGTCCAGCTGCTAAAGAGTGACTGCAAAGTGGACTGGTCTCTGAGTCTATGAAAGCCTGTTTATTGTTTACACTTACCCTTCTGTGAATTCACAGCAAAGTATCTAGTGATGGGCCTCTGATCACTGCAGGGCAGCTGGGCAGCATTTGGAAAAGACACTTGGATCTAGAACATAATCCAAGATTGGCTTATTATTTCTAAACCAAAAATATACCCAGTTACACTTTATTACAATTACACTTTATTATAATTACAATTATACACTTTATAGTAACTATATATCACTCATTTAAATGAAGTAATGACTAAGAAAAGTATGTAGATAATGAATGTCACTTGAGTCAATCAGATTTCTCCAAGTGACAACCTGACAGATGGCAAAGTTCTGAATTACCAGGCCTTTGAAAATGTATATATATTTTTAAGTTAATAATATTTTTTCTCTTCTCTTTTCCTCCAAAATCGCATCTTAGACTGAGACCCCTGGAAACAGATTCAGAGACACAGTTTATGCCTATAAGAGATCTGGGAGATCTGCGTATAAGGAAGTGAGGAAGGCACATTAGGAAGAGGGAGAAGCTGACCCACAATGTGGTTGCAACCAGGATATCAGCTGATCTCATAGGGAACTAGAGTGAGAGTTGTCTCCAATCAAAGCTACATGGCCAGGGCTTTGTATGCTTGCTTCGGCCAGTTTTTAGCTGAGAATTGCTTTCTGGGTGGGAGAGAAACACTGGGTGGAGCTGTTCTCAGCAACCTGGTGAAATTCCTATAAAAGATACATCTGTGAACCATCAGAAATCAATATTTCTAGCAACAGAAGGGTGAGTGTCTTTGGGAAAAGTATCCACTATAGCGCGTTCCTTGGGCCACTAACAACCACTTGCTTCTGTTAGTAATTTTGCCCCATTTGGGGTAGCTTCTTTAAGATCTGTTGTTGCAGTTGATCTTGAAGGCATAACTGATACTTAGTCATCCCCCTTCTCTATCTGTGCCTAAGTCCCCTTCCTTCAGCTAACACCTCCCTTAGTCTGGGCAGAATTTTTGGTGGGGTGACCCTCATCTCTGAGTAGTCTGAGCCCCTCGTTACCATGTTCATCTCAGATGATGGCCATTCTAGCAATGAGATTCTTAACACTGGTAGCCTACAGAATGTGGATATTCCCTGGCATCCTGTGATTGTACAATGGTTACAAATTTCACTGGTTGTAAATTTGGATGCATACTGGTAAAGAGGTCCCACCGGTTGCTATAACATATCTAATACTAGAAAGAAACTAGGAAAATTATAAAAATAAGGGCCTGGAATTATGTGGATACTCCTGAACTGTGTTAATTTGTTGAAGAGAGATAATGAAGGCTGTCTATGATTAATCATCAATTCAAGAAAAAAAATGAGAAAGTACTTAAAAAAAAAAGTCAGCACCATCCTTACCCAACTTTATCGACTGACTCCAGGCATAGAAACATCCTTTGGCCCTCAATCTTTTTAGAAGACAATATCCCTCTAGAACTTAGTTTCTTCAGATTTCAATGCATCCACAGCTCTCCAATGACTTTATTTTTTTTCTTTTCTTTTCTTTTAATTCAATTAATTAATATAGAGTGCATTGTTAGTTTCAGAGGTCGAGTTCAGTGATCCATCAGTTGCATATAATACCCAGTGCTCATTACATCACATGCCCTCCTTAATGCCCATCACCGTTACCGTTACCCCATCCTCCCATCCCCCTCCCTTCCAGCAACCCTCAGTTTGTTTCCTAGAGTTAAGAGTTTCTTATGGTTTAAAGAAAAACGTGATTATTTTTGTCTATCCAGGATTTCTTGTTATTACAACAATTTGGTCATTTTAAAAATATTTCTACAATTACTCTGAAATTCTTTTCCCTTCAAGAGATGAAACTTCATTCCGCTCCATTTGAATGTCAGCTGGTTTCAGGACCCACTTTTTTAATAAAATATGGCAAAAGTGTTATCATGTTCCCAAATACTGCAGCTTCTAGCTTGGGGAACATATTCTCTCTGGCTCTTTCCCTTGATCAGATCAGTTGCCTTGTGAGAATTGGTTTCCATGGTTTAAGAATGTTCAGGGAGTCTGTGTTAGAGGCCCACATATTCAGAAACTGCAGACTCAATAGCTGCACTAATGCACTTTCTTGGAACTGGACCCTCTACATTGAAGCCTTAGATGAGTGCAGGCCCAAGGGACTTGTCTGCAAGATCATGAGATACCTGGGTCTGAACTACTGAGCTAAACCACTCTTAGATTCCTGAGCCACACAAAGTGTGTGGGATAATAATGTTTTAAGCTGCTAAGATTAGGAGTAACTTGTCATACATCAAAAGATAACTAATGCAACAGGACTGAAGACCATTCAAAGCCTTCTACATCCTAGAAGGATATAGTACATCCTAACTCACTCTAAGCCATTCACTAGAGAATTTCACATACCCACGTGGATCGTGCTCAAATTTATATCACTAGTCCAGAAATCTCAGACAAGCTTTCGTACATTATGATGTTTTCCGTTTGTCCTCTCTGCCCACTTCACTGTATTCCTCTCTATAACCCTTTTTATGTCAGAGAGGTTGGTGGTAGCTTAATGTCCTGAATGTATCTCTATCATTGCATTTAGCACTTTGTATAATTTCTAATATTTCTTTCCAAACTACTAGACAGTGAGATGCCTGAAGGTAGGAAGAGTGTTCATCTTTGCATCCCCTTGGGCCTAGCACATATAGGTCCCCAACACATTGCTATTAATTAATGAATGGATAATTAATTGTCATGATAGAGTCAGTCACAAACTGTCTAAGACAACTGTGAATTGCGAAATGTGGTTTAATAGTAATTAGAGTCACCAAGCATGGAAAAATATGATAAACATTAATTGCATTTTTCATTTAGACTGGTGTTGATTGAGCTTCATCTAGAATCCTTCATCAGTGTTTATGAAACACCTCCCACAGGAAAAGGATCTTCAATGAAATAACTAAATCTAATATATGCCATCTAATAAAGAAAAGATGAAGGGAAGATTAAGATCATGTCTGAAATGCCAGATGAGTATCTCTATCTGATTTACTGATTAACTTAGTCCAGAACTAATTTTCATCATCATGGTATTTGCTGAGACTCTAGACACAGGAGGTCTGTGATGCCCCATAACTAGTGCACTAATGCTTCTCAAGTTCATGAACCATGTCCCTTCAACCTTGACACTAGTCTGAATAGAGCAAGGCCACAATATATTTTCAGTTTCTAATCCCTTGTTATCAATTGCTCAAGTACTTTGGCATTAAAAGGAGGGGGAATGCCACTCCTTTATCCCCTGCTGGTTATACCTCTCCTAAAGTCAAAATCCTTGTGACAAAAATCGATTGAAGAGGGCATTGCTTTGATGAGGCTTTTTAACCTCAATCCTTTTACATACTGTTTGTAATCTGCACAGCCATACAATTATTCAGCTTCCCTTGCTTTTTATGGCATCTCTCTTCACACTTGCAAAGCTCCCCAAACTTATAATTCAGCTTCACTGGCATAAAGACAAAAAACCCTCCCAACTGTGGTTTAAAATCATGCCACTGTTGGCCTTAATCTCCTTCTAAAGCCCTCAAATATAAATTAGGTCTGTATTCATTGTGTCCCAAAGAGCTTTCTTTTCTGAAACCAGCTCTTGCTGCCGCGGGGCCTCCCCAGCAGTTCACAATGGCCATCTGGTTGGTTTGCATTCCCAGATGGGCTCAGTCAGCACAGATTCCAGGGTCTAGGAAAAAGGATAGGAAAAATACATTTGGTAGATGACTAAATTTAAAATTTACAGTATTGAGACAGTCTGCATTTCCTTTTCTCTCAGCTTCACCATCACCTGCAAAAGTTATTTGTGCCTGATAGGAGCTGCCATCTTGGTAACAAACTTTATAACAGTTTATGATTTCCTGATAAAAGAACACTTTGAGACATCAAGAAATTGTATTAAATGTGACAGGTTCCTTGAGTTAAAAAAAAATCTGTTACAAAAATATAAACAGATGCTTGATTTATTGTGAAATAGTAAGTTTGAACAATGTGCTCTGTCCTACAATAGAAAAGTGGAAGAATGAAAAGATATGTTGTGCATTCTATTAAATAATAGTAGAATATGCTTATCTAGGGCTTAAAACATGCCAAACAAATGTCCTGAGTAATTTACATATGTGAGCTCATTTAATCTTCATAATAATCATGTGAAGTACTGACTATTGTTTAAAAACAGAGAAGCATAAAGAAGGGAAATAATTTGTGCAAAGTGACACAGATATTGACAGAACTAGGATTTGAACTGATGCTCTAGCTGCAAAGTCCATGGTCCACTCTTGACCATCATACAATCTCCTCCACATTTTATCCTATATTCTTGATCAGACTACCTAGGTAGGTCCACATTCCAACAGTTGACCTTTGTAAAGTTATTTCCCCTCCAGTTAACTGTCACAAGTGGCAAGCAGGGCAAGTACTTCTGATGTACAAACAGGGGTGAAACCGCCTGTTGGTGATCTTCACTATCCGCCATGTTAGAGGAACCCAGAACTTTGGTTGCTGATATTAATTGCTCTTAGGCTGAGGGATCAGGGTGACTGGTCAGTTCAGCCCATGCAGCCCTGTGGTTAAGCAAATAATTACTCACTGTCCCACAGTAACATAATCCAGTTTCTGCTGCACTGGGTTCCTGGTTGCACCAAAAGCTTTCTCAAACTTACAACACCACAGACCACAAATATGTGTCTAGGTCTAAGAACATATGTGTTTTAAATCAATTCAGTGTTAATAATTTCGTGTCCATCCCATTTAGTACATCATTTGGAGACTTGATAAAGTAAGTAACTATGTTTTCATCAAAATACAAAAACACAGTTTAATGTTGGATATTAAATCCTCTGCCCCCATTAAGCCGGATCATGAAAACAATGCATGATACGTTCAGGGCTATCGGATTTAATGCCTTCTACACATCAGGTGATCAAGAATTTAACCAAGAAACCCTATTTTTACCTCTATCGGATAAAGTTTCAAAATGGTGGTCTTTCTAAGGAGGCTATAACTCATAAGAAAAAAAGTCAAAATACGTGATTGGGCTACACTTGCAGGGGTGACCAGCAACAGGGAGAATCATGCTTCAAAGGAGGCTTTGCCATGACCATGACCATGGTAATTAAATTAGAAGGTGGAACTTTACAAGGAAGTGAAGTCTGGGAATTTGGGGTTGGTTTTGAGCTACTAAATATAGGTATGTAGAGTTTAAGTCTAATTTGCCTGGATTTCAGAGAAAAAGGAAGCAAAAAGAAACACCTGGGTTACAATGGGAAACAAGTCAGGCTCTCTTTCCTCCCATGATGCTAAAAATCTTCCCAGGAAAATCGCAGGTCTTTTAACCACCCTAAACTTTCCATGGTTCTCTTGCAAACAAGCACTATAAACAAAGGATAGAAATTTCCACAGTATTTTTGGGCTCCCTAAACATTAACAAGAAAAATTACAAGATATAAAATTCTTATCTTTTAAGGAATACCCATAAATCTTTTAATGTAAATCAGTATTTGCTATCCAGCCAGAATTAAACCACACTAATAATCTCAAAGAAATATGCATTCTAGCATTTATATTATTGTTTATCCTACATATCAGTATGAATGTAAATATTAATTTTCAACCACTCAAACTACTATATAAAACCTAAACAAGTAACAATAAAATGTTTTAAATGAGAATTTAAGAATAAATTTGATTTAAAAAAGAGAGAGAAAGAAATGTAAAGGTTGTACTGCCTATGGAATATCCTCTTTTTATGTTGGCAACCTTTATGTTGGCACTTTAGCAACAGCCTCCTAAGTGGACTCTCTCCCTCTCTGCATTCATGTTGAGCCCACAAATGTGAATTATGATACATCACTGTTCCAAGCCATCAGGAGCCTCTCATTGACTAAAATATTAAATAGAGGCACATTTTATTATGGATCACATGATAATAAAATGGTCATAATTGGAATTTTGCCAAGCCAGAGTTTCCATGCTGGCTGTTTTAACTTGCATAAGTGTTCTTTTTTTCTTTTCCATTAAGATAAACAATAAATAATAGTAACTTGGCAGTGAAATGACATTAATGATAATTTTTCCCAAGGAGAGTAAATGCATAGGTAATAAGAACTGATATTCACTGTTACAAAACTTGGCCAGGACTATTTTACAAAATTTTCTTGGCAGTAGAAAGGGATCCCAAGTTGGAAAGCAATAAGAATTCTTGATTTTGAAATATTGACCAGATATTGAGGTTACAATTTTTTGCAACGACTATATTCAGGAATTTTGTCTAACACTTTTTTTTTTCCGTTTAAAATGTTTCATACGTAGTCTTTATAATCTTGGAAATAGAAGAAAAAATATAATATAGAACCAAAAATAGGAGTGAGTTAGAAGAAGGAAGAAGGAGAGATAAAATGGGTAAAAAAGTAGAAAATCATGGCATCAAGATGAAAAAATGGGTAAAATGTCATGTCTGAGGATCGTGGCTATTTTAAATCTCAGCAAAAGTACATTTTTAACTGAAATTTAGAGAAAATTGTACATTGATTTGATATTGTAAAAAATAATGTGTAGCCTTTACCCAGTTTCCTCCAAAGGTAACATTTTGAATCACATTGTTGATATTGATTATAATCCACCAATCTTAGTCAGACTTTCTCAATTTTACTTAGTCATTCATGTATGTGTGTATTTAGTTCTATATATTATTTCACATGTGTAGATTAATGTATCTACCACCAACAGTCAAGAAACTGAACAATTCCATCATCAAGGTGTTCTTCCTGATTTACTATTAGAATCGTACCTACCTACTCCCCACTATTCTTATTCCCTGGCAACCACTGAGCCCTCCATTTCTGAACTTTGTCATTTCAAAAATGTTATATAAATGGAATTACAAAGTATGTAACCATTCAGGGTCGCTTTTTTCACTCAGCATAATTCTCTGGAGAGTCATCCAAGCTGTTGCATATATATATCAACACTCTATTCCTTTTTATTGCTGAGTATTCTATTTCTTCTAAGTTGTCTAATTTTTTAGCATACAGTTGTTCATAGTATCCCTTTGTTAATTTATTAAAGGCTACAGAATCTGTAGTGATATCTCATATTTCATTCCTTATTTGGATGACTTTTTGCTTTCTGACTTTTTATTTTTATTAATATTATTGATTCTTCAAAAAGAACAATCTTTTTGTTTCATTAACTTTATTATTTTACTATTTTCAATTTCATTGATTTATGCTCTTTATTATTTTCTTCCTTCTGCTTGCTTTGGACTTATTTTACTTTTCTTCTTCTACTTTCTTGAGGTAAGAACTTAGGTTACTGATTTGAAAACTTTCCTCATTTGTAGTACAAATGCCACTACAGAAGTTTTTCTTTTAGCACTGCTTTAGCTACATCCTATGTATTTTGATAAATTATGTTTTTGTTTTCATTAAGTTCTATGTATTTTTTACATTTTCTTTTTTAATACATTTTAAGGATTTTATTTATTTATTTGAGAGAGAGAGAGCATGAGAGGGGAGAGAGGCAGAGGGAGAGAGAATGAAGCAGACTTCCCACTGAGCAAGAGTCCCACGGTGGGCTCGATTCAGGACTGGATCCCAGGGCCTTGAGATCAAGACCTGAGCTGAAATCAAGAGTCAGCTGCCTAACTGACTAAGCCACCCAGGAGCCCCTTTTTTACCTTTTCTTATACTTATGGATTATTTAAAAGTGCTGTTAATTTTTATGTGTTTAGAGAACTTCCTGTTTTTATCCTGTTACTGATCTAGTTAGATTACATTCTGCTCAAAGAGCATTTCTACATTATTTCATTTTTTAAAAATGTGTTGAAGCTTTTTTTGTGGCCCGCATTATTTTAGTGAATGTTACATGAGTGATTGGGAAAGATATATATATGTATATATAAAATATATTATATATATAATATAAATATATATTTATATATCATATAAAATATACAATATATATGTATTAGATCCTGTTGGTTGACTGTTCCCATCTTCATTTTTTCTTGATTTTTTTGTCTAGTATTTATATCAGTAGCTGAGAAGGGGACTTTGACACCCCTAATGCTAACTGTAAATTTGGCTATTTCTCCTTTCAGATCTATCAGTTTTATTTTATGTATTTTGAGGCCCCATTATTTTGTGCAACACATTTGGGATTATTATGTCTTCCTGATGGACTCATGTTTTTACCATTATATATTGTCGCTTTTTTGATAGTAATTTCCTTGCGCTGATATCTACTTTAATATTAATATAACCAATCCTGTTTTTTATTTTATTAACGTTAGCATAGTGTATCTTTTTCCACATTTTATTCTCAACTGACTTTTGTCACTGAATTTGAAGTGAGTTTTATGTAAACAGTATATAGTCATTCCTTCTTTTAATTCACTCACGTCAGTCTCTGTTTTTTGATTGGTGTATTTAGACCATTTACATTTTAGGTAGTTATTGATATGTGACTTAATTTGACACAAATGTGGCTTAAAACAGTCTGCTGATAGTAACATTTTACCACTTTGAGTGAAATGTGGAAACCTCATTTCCTTTTAGGTAGATCTTCAGTCTCTCCATCTTTAAACATCATTGTTTAGAGTAACAGATGGGGTTATAATTTTCTTTTACTCATCAAACATGATTTATAAAATTTATGAAATAAAGGATGTCCATTGTATGTATCTATAATTTTACACTTTCTTTTGTTTTTTCTTCTTTATTAATGCTCCAAGTTTCTTTTATCATTTCTTACTTTTTGAAATTTTAAGAGTAGGTCGAATAGTGACAAATTCCCTTAGTTTCCCTTCATCTTTGAATATCTTTATTTCTTCTTGTTCCTGACGAAATGTTTCACTGGATATAAAATGCACAACTTAAAAATGATCCAACTCCTATTGGCCTCCATGTTTTCAGATGAAAAATTCATTGTTGTATAAATTGGATTTTTTCCAATAAGTAAGTGTTCTTTTTCTTTGACTGTTTTCAAGAATTTTTCTTTTGTTTTCAGTTTTCAAAAATAAATAATGGTGTGTCTGGTGTGGAATTTTGGGAAATGAAGTGTGTCTTATTTAGGGTTTGCTCAGTTTTTTGAATCTGTGGATTTGTATCTATCCAAAATGTGGGATTTTTTTAGACATTATTTCTTCAAATATTCTTTCAGCCTCATTCCCTTTCTTCTCTTCTGGGAATCCAATGATATAAATATTGGATCTTTTGTTATAGTCTCACAGATCCACATGTCTGTTCAACTTTTTTTCAGTTTATTCTATTTCTGTTTCTCAGATTGGGTATATTATATTTATTTTTCTTCAAGATCACTGATTTTTATCCTCTGTCCCTTCGATCTACTGTTGAACCTATCCAGCTAGGGTTTTTAAAATTATTATGATTATTATATTTTTCAATCTTATATTTTCCATTTGGTTCTCTTTTACAATTTCTATTTCTTCATTGAAATTTTTTATTTTTTCATTTGTTTCAAAAGAATGTGTAATTTATCAATAAAGTATTTTTATAAATGCTGCTTTAGAATCTTTGCCATATAATTTGAGCATGTGATTCATCTCAGTTTTGTCATCAGTTAACATCTTTCCTAATTCAAGTTGTGATTTTCTTGTTTCTTAGTATGATAGGTGATTTTCAGTTATATCATGGAAACTTAATCTCTCATATGAGGAGATTCTAGGTCTTACTTAAGTATTTTATTTTAGGAGACTATCACCCTGTTTAGGTTTACCACACAGTTCTTGACCTACTTTTACATGCTTTGGTTCCAATGTCAGTTTAATTTGCAGAGTTTTTGTGGTATACTTTGGTCTGCTTGATTTTTCAGATGCTACTGAGACTCCCACTTGTCACTTTCTGGTGCTCTTGGAGGTGGTGGAAGGAGTTTTCTTGGGACTCAAAGTGGATGAAAAATATAGTGGGGTTCCCTCTTACTTGTGTCCCTGGTGGCCTTGGTATCTCTGGACAGGGAAAGACGTCTCATGCCCATGGAGTCAAAGAGGCTTCTGAGGTCAGGCTACTTGCTGTGAGTGAGTCCTTCTTTCCTGTTCTGCCCACCTGCCCCATGTCTGTGCATGGAGGAGAAGAGTCTTATGCTCTTGAAGACAAAGAAGATCTATCACCAGCTACTTATTTTGACTAGGTCTTTCCTGTCCATTCTGCCCACATGCTTTAGTATCTCTGGGTGAAAGATGCCCAGGGGAATAAAGTGGCTACCCAGGCTAGACCATTTGCTATATCTGTGTTTTTATTGCCAATTCTTCCCACTGCCTCTGTATCTCTTGGTGGAGAAAGGAATCTCAGGACCACTTATTGGTGGGGGAGCTCTCCATCAATCACCTTTGCAGGTGGTGTTCAGCTCACCTCATGCTGCCAGAGAGACTCCCTTTAGATATGGAGGAATGATGAGTCTATCTGGGTGGCTTCGGTTGCCAAGTTGGAGTCAGAAAACACTAGGTCTGGGTGACCTTCTCTGTTGGGAAGGCAGATGCATTGCCACTATGTGTTTCTTCTGGTCTTGAAGTTTCAAACCAGTTTGTCTTTTTCTTGCCACATTTTAGAATTCTCCTTGAGTTGTACCCTGCACCAAGTCCAAGACTAATAGTTGGACTTAGTGGGGAGAAATAGGTCCAATGTCATCTTGTCTGGACTATAAGCCCAACAGTACATTTAAAACATAATTTTCCATATTATCGGTAATATTTTGCGTTTTTCTCACTTCCAATTTGCCCCCCACACACAAAATAAATCAACAAACATAATCTGTGATCTTTATGACTGTTGATATCTTTTTCATTAATTTTTAACATAGCATTGATTCTTGTGTAGATATGAAAAATATAGAAATTCCACATAGAAATATAAAATTCTGGCCTATATAAAATAGGTGAAATTATTCACACACATATAGAAATCATTTATCTATGGAAACACTATTTTTAAAAGCTTAATATAGCAAATTACAATCTTAAAATATTAATCATACCTCTAAATGCATTACATATCATTTAAATAACATTGCATGATTCTAAAATCTTGGACGACACAGATACTATATTCATTATTGAATGGCAAAAAAAAAAAGACGTGAAAGTCTAATATCTTTAAAGGGGAGTCTATTTTTAAACAGAATTTAAGAAAAGGATTAACTGCTAAACTTTAAATTGGTGGGAAAAGATTTTTAGAATTATTCATTTTTAATTCCTTTAGACATTCTTACATTGGGTGACTTTATACAAGACTGAGTCCTAAGCAAAATTAGATATATGACTTTCTGAAGCAGTTGTATTCAAACAATTCTAGCCTTAAAATAGGATTTATCAAATAATATTAAAAATTTTTAACATGTCATTTTGTGTCTGTGGTCTATAGAAAATACATTCTTCACACTGATTTTTTTATAAAAGACTGTTATTTTTCTGAGGGCTCACAATCAACACTCCATGGCTTAAACAGTCCATGTATCCAGTGAATCAGATATGCTACCTGATATGTTCTCAAATTTAACTCTTCTTTGACATTTTAATATTTTAATAAGGAATTTTGTTTCTTTAGATAAGAAAGCTGTCATTGTGAAATTGTGCTTTTCAGCTCATTTAAAAATAGCATTGTATCCGAGTTTTGGGAATAATGACTAAGGACAACAATGTTGAAAAATACATTGAGATAGGACAAAGTGTCATTTAGAAAAATTTAAGTGGAATGAAAACAAAAGAGAGTGGTGGATTTAAAATACATCCACAAATTCTTTGATATGCTTCTCTTCAAGAGGTAGAGTTTAATTCCTTTCCCTTTGAATGTGGGCTGGATTGGTGACTTGCTTTTATCAAACAGACTATGAAAAAGTGATGGTGCATGATTTTCAAGATTAGATAATTAAAGAATTTGCAATTTCTCTTCACTCTCATTTGAATTAGTGGCTCTGGTGAAAGCTAGATGCCATGTCATGAGGACACTCAAGCAATTTTACGTAAAGGTCCAGGTGGCCAGGAACTGAGACCTCCTGCAAAAAAACCCATCAAGGTATTGAGATCTTCTGCCAAAAGTCATGTAACTGAGCCATTTTGGAAGTGAATCCTACAGCCCTGATTAAATTTTCAGATGATAGTAGCCCCAGCCAAAAACTTGACTCTGACCCAGAACCATGAAGCTTAGCCATCTTCAAGTCTTTGACCCCTAGAAACTATGAGAGAGTAAATGCTTATTGTTTTCAGTTGCTAAGTTTCAAAATAATTTGTAAAATAGGAATAGATAACTATTAGAAATAGCTTCCCTTGAGGCACCTGGATGGTTCAGTTGTTTAAGCACCTCACTGTGGCTCAGGTCATGATCTCAGGGTCCTGGGATTGAGCCCCACGTCATGCTCCCTGCTTAGCGGGGAGTCTGCTTCTCCCTCTCCCTCTGCCCCTCCCCCTGCTCATGAGCTCTCGCTCTCTCTTCCTCTCTCTAAGTGAATAAATACAATATTAAAAAAAAAAAGAAATAGCTTCCTTTATAGACTTTGACAAAAGGATCATATCCTTCAATGTCCAGAAATAAACATGGCCTGACATGTGCTAATCTTTGAAAACATTCTGGGGAAACACGTAACTGTTTCCTTCTAACAAACCCAACTCTTCTTACCCATTTCACCTTACCAATATTCTTACTCTAATCCTCTACTCTGTTGGATTTCTCTCCGACTGAAATTGGCATATTAGAATAAAAGATCTAGTACATTTTTGCTTAGGCAGACTTAAGTCAACTTCTCATATTCCATTTTATGGTTTTCAATGAAGAGATTCTGCAGCAGCATTGTCTGTTCCTCAGAAATCAGACCATTAGATTTTTATTCACAAATAAGTATTTTTTTATTCCCATGCCTCTGAATCTTCTCGCTCTGATCTTAACATGAAATTGCATGAACCTGCGGTCTTCTTACATAAATTATTTTAGTATCACATTAAAATGGAGAATGATCTGTATTTAAAATTCTGTTTGAATGTATCAGCTCATTCACCTTTTAATACAAATTCTTCAGTGAAAATTAATGTGAAATTATCTGCAGCAAGGAAACCCACTGAGTTCCCTGGTAAGCAAAACTGTAAGGCAAATAATGACTTCCTAACTTGGACAGTCTTAGGAGTGTCATAATTCTGTCAATGGTCAAATTATCTTCTCTGAAATCTCACTGTTACATGCAAGGAACTCCCAAACAGAATGCCCAAAGAGTAATATTAACAACCCTGGTCAAATCCAGTTTCTATATTTTTTCCATCTAACCCTTCATATGTCTTTGGGTTCTTACAAAATGGCAAAATTGTTGTACTGTCTTAGACAGATAGTTCTCCTTGAAGGGGAAATAAACTCTATGCCTCTATTCTAAACTGGACACATATTTCTCCCACTAATTATTTCATTGCTGTTTTTTGGCTTGGCCAACTACTGTGTGCTTCATGATGGCTTTTTCTAGAATAAATTGTTTAAACTCCAAACCTGGAAGATATTTTTCTTTAAAAAAAAAAATGAACTGCTCTTCACTAAAATGGCATGGGAAAGGATAAGTCATTCCAAATATCCAAGTTATTGGTAGAACACTTTAAAAGTTGCCTATAATGTCTATGTTTAACTAACTTTCCAAATTTTATAATATTCTAAGTGTGATCCAAATGAAAAAATGAAATAAATGAATGTGCAAATCACATTACATGTCTTTAAGAACAATACAGCAACTCAAAGACTGCATTAAGATAAGAATTAATAATTCAGAGTATTTCATCAGAAAAAGTCTGCAAGTTGATTTGAATATTACTCTAACGTTAAATTGGAGTAAGGTACAACCAGAATGCCATGTATAAAGACTCCGTGACAGTTATTAATTGCTAAAATGAAGTATTGTGGCATTTTAAAATTAAGATTAACAATTTGCCATCACACCAATCACTCTTGACACTTAAGGCTGAACTGCTTCTCTTACATTACCAAATTATGACAATACCAGCTCCTGTGTTATACTGAGAGGGACATTTCAAAAGGTTGACAACTGATCCTCAGGAATCTGAAAGGAAATATCAAGTAGGTGTTACTTATCCACATGTGAGGCTTCCAGGAAGACGAGGGAAATTTGTAAGGCTCAATATTGCTGGAAATTCGCTTAATGCATTCTGTCCTTCTCCCTAGTGTCTACAGAGGAATGATTTAGGGATACCGGCTGCCATGTCTTGATTTAGAACTAAGATCTTAATCACAATAAAACCCCTGCCTTGGCAGACCTTTCCTGTTATCTTCATAAAGACCTCAGCAATAACAGCTACTCAACTCCTCACAATTCTCACAGAACCACCTTATGGTTTTTCTGGGCATCCATTCTCTTTTTGGAATTTGCATTTAGACCAATTGGAGATAAGATCTGGTGCTTTGGGGAGCAGGTGCTAACAGATCCAACAAAAAGCGGAGCTGTGGAGGGCTGGAGAGCAGTGTAGGTTGAAGCAATCAATTTTATTGCAGGACACTTTTCCTCCTGCTACTAACAGCTGCTCAGAGGATAGTGGGGAAGCTACCCTGCTGAGAGATTTAAGTCAGAGGATGGAAAATCCACCTCATTTCCAGGCTGAAAGGTCCCACATTAAAAGACCATAAAGCTAGAGTCATTTAAATAGTAGCTCCAGGGGCATATTAACTTTGCCTTCTTATAAAATGTCTGTTAATATAGATCTCAAAGACAAGTTCCTGGTCACTTGAATATTCAACACAACATAACAGGTTTTTTAATTTGGTTTCCTGCTTCAGACATTTGTGTTTGCACGCACATGCACGCATGCACAAACACACACACATACACACACACACGCACACGCATTTGATTAAATGAGGGAAAAGAACACGCCATCACTTTTTATGCATGTGGAAGCCACCGTCTCCAAAAAGCTAAGACTGGTCATTTGAAACCTTGGCAAAGCATTTAAAGTAGTGAGAGGGACATGTCATCATTTATGTGGGAAAAAAAAATAATTTATTGCCACACATCGTGCTACAAACTTCATGAGGTTTTGAAATTTCTGGATTGTGGATTTGGAATATTTCTGTCGTGGAGGAATGCCTTAGAGGAATGGATTTGGAATATAAATTGGCCTTTGAGAAGTCCAGTGAGTTAGATGGCTGGATGCATGTCAACTTGTTAAGTGCACCACAGTCTTGGTGGAGAGAGAGACCCGAACAGCGGGACGGCCTGTTCCTGCTGCTGTCAGCCGGACGTTCCCTTGAGAGAGGCAGCTTATGGGTGCCACACTAGAACTGTAAACTACTTGAGAAAAGTGGAGAGAGTGGGCTTTAGAAATGTCTGGCAGCTCAAGGATCTGGTTTGAATGCCAAGTAGCAGCTGAGACAACTGTGTAATAGCTTTACATTCCCAAAGGAGAAGGGGATTAAAAAAAGAAAGACAGCTAGGTTCTTGTCGACTGTTTTGAGAATAGATAATGCCAACGCTTCTCAACAAGATCATTATTTTTGCGTTTTAAAAGTAATATATAAGTATGTTTCACACCCAGGGCAAATTAAAACACTGAATTTATAATCAGGGTGCCTGTCTAAATGGAATTATATAAATCTGGCCGTGCAATGTGCTAGCTATTAATTTTATATCCTAAAGAGAGCATGATGAATAAAATATTTGGATTACTGTAGTCAATTATTGTAATACTTTGTGCAGTGTAGACATTGGTATAGGCAAATTTTATGCAAGATTTTTAAAGTATTCCCACAATATAAAAATACCAGCATCATTTTATTTTAAGTAATCATTGTTTTCGTTAAATTATTTAGGTCAGCAACATTAGATATTTAAGTAGAAAACTGGAAGACCAATAATATAATTCATCAGGTTCTTGAAATATAGCATTAAATGATCATTATAAGCAATGTACTGCAACATAACATTTACTGATATCTCAAAATTAAGAAAAGTGAAAGTTGACAATTTTGTAAAATCAACTACTGATAGAAATGTATGTGATGTCTGGAGATGGATTTTTTCTAATTTTTTTTTAATTTTTTAAGTTGTTTTGTTGTGACATAACTGATTTGTCTAGGTAGGATTTGAACAGTTTGCCTAGATGAGATCTTAGTAATCTCGGTTTGAAGAAAATCAAGATATTTATTTTAATACATACTCTACTTTCCAGTTTTGAAACTGTAATCAGAACTTGCAGCAGATGTGCCTTCAGTTCTAAGAACATGAATCAGCTTTCAGTTAAAATCAGAGTATCCTACTTAGGGAAACTCCTCTTGGAAAAAAAAAAAAAATCTGATGTGATGTCTTGGGTGCAGACGAGAGGCAAAAGAACTTGCCAGAGCCTGGGCCTAGGGGTTTGTGCCCTGAAGGTGAGTCAGCGTTCATTCTTCCACTCTGGCCATATTTCCACTCTTGTCCTGATTTCCTTTTGTACCTGCCCATCTCTGATTCCTATAGCTCATCAGGAAAGCAGCAGCTGTTCGACTATCTTCCTGAAGATGTTTAAGTCTTAAGCCTGAAACTTCACGGAAAAGGAAATACTAATTTGTAAACATCATCACCCTTCCATCACTTTATGAATGAATCATGGGGGATACCAAAAGTGATTTGTAAATACACCAGCATATAGAAGTGTTCCCTATTCCATACCTTTTGCTCTATCTTAAGGGAGAACAGGCTCCAGATGCTTATGTAATTCCCACCTCAACTCCACACATTTTGAAAATTACCAAGGGTGAGGGTAGAAAGGAAAAATACTTGGGTAGGTATGATGCTTACCATATGTACCAGATTTCAAGTATCTTTCATCAAGCATTAAAATATTCCAGATATTTCAACATTTTTTGCCTCAAAAGTGCCTATTCCATTCTGACACTTACACCCGGAAAGCCATGTTTATGCTATTCTGTCTCCATTAGTTTGGAAAATAGAGCCCTGACAGGGTTGGGAGAAAAAAACGGTGACTCTGAGGCATACTGTGAAGTCTCTTCTTATCAAATTAGCACAATCAGTTAGACACAAATGTATTATTTTGGACACAGTACTTAGTTATTACTAATTTTACTTGATTTAGCACAATGATAAAGGTCATATGGACAATGATGCCTGATCATTGTCAGTCTACATCCCTCAAGCATATCGACTCACTGAAGTTTAAAGATCCATGTTTTTCACAAGGGAAAATTGCAAGCCAACCAGCAAACAGGACATTTTCCCATAAATAATGAAGGTCACCTTAAATGATCTTATGCACAATGACAAAGAAATAGTCAATAAAAGACCACATTTGCGACATAACTTCAAGGTTCCTAAAACTCATATAATCCCCCAAAGTATGTATCTTGCAGTACAAACAACTTCCATTATTTTTGCTTCTATTATTAAATGTATGCATTTTCAGAGGGTCCTTGTGTAAGGGAATACATTATCCAGAATGTGTAGCAGTTTATCATCTTGGCCCTCACGATCTCATTGGTACAACTAGATTTTTTTTTAGATTTCCACCAGAGATTAAGAACTATAACAAGATAAGTTTTTGAGAGGAGGGTGTGCAGCTTGGTAAAGTCCTAAATGCAATGCACATTGTAAAATGAGATATGTAGGGGTGCCTGGGTGGCTCAGTTGGTTAAGCGACTGCCTTCGGCTCAGGTCATGATCCTGGAGTCCCGGGATCGAGTCCCGCATCGGGCTCCCTGCTCAGCAGGGAGTCTGCTTCTCCCTCGGACCCTCCTGCCTCTCATACTCTCTCTCTCTCTCTCAAATAAGTAAATAAATAATCTTTTTAAAAAGAAAAATAAGGGCGCCTGGGTGGCTCAGATGGTTAAGCGTCTGCCTTCGGCTCAGGTCATGATCCCAGGGTCCTGGGATCGAGTCCTGCATCGGGCTCCCTGCTCCTTGGGAGCCTGCTTCTCCCTCTGCTTCTCTCTCTCTCTCTCTCTCTCTCTCTCCCCCCACCTCTGTCGCTCATGAATAAATAAATAAAATCATTAAAAAAAAAGACTGCAACAAAAATAAATAAATAAATAAATAAATAAAACAGAATAAAATGAGATATGTAATTGGGGTGGTAGAGGGAGATCCCTTGGGCAGCCAGAAGGATGAGCTCATGAGGACACTGGATTTCTATTAGAGGTTATTCAGGAAAAGGACAAAGCTCTACATCAGTATTTTCAGCTGCATTGTGTCCCCTCCAAAGTCATATGTTGAAGCCCTAACCCCCAGTACCTCAGAATGTGACTGTATTTGGAGATAGGGCCTTTAAAGATGTAATTAAGATAAAATGAGATCATATGAGTGGGCCCCAATTTAATATGACTGATGTCCTCATGAAAAGAGGAGGTTAAGACACAGACAGACCAGAGGAATACACCATCTACAAACCAAGGAAAAAGACCTCAGAAGAAGCAGCCCGGCAGACATTGATCTCAGGTTTCTAGCCTCCAGAATCGTGAGAGAGAAAAAAAAAAATGTCTGTTGTGCAAGCCACCCAGTCTTTGTGTTGGCAACCCTGGCAAACTAATAGGGTCTTTTATTTTTTTTTTTTTCAGCATGTGGGCCAGAATGGGAAGCCACCCTTAGGCCTAATAGCATATTACACATAGTTTAAAATTTCAAACATAATATAATGCAATTCGACAAGGTCAAAGAAGCAGCATTCAAAAAACACAATAGACTTGAAGTCAAGAAAAAGAAGGAAATGACAAAATAGGAAGAAAGACTCCAAAAGGCCAAGTCAGAAAAATTGTGAATGGGATGGCTTAAGCCAGGAAAAATGAGACAAGGGAAATACATATTAAGAAACAAATAGTATGTAGTATGTGGTCTCTAGTGGTGATATTGAGTTGGCATTGCCAATAGCATAGAGAGTATAAAATGAAGTAAGACATGATGTTTTGTTGTCCTGAGTAATGGTCCCTTGGGCAAGGTATCCAAATTATAACTACGAATATTATATTTTAGTTTAAAAGTACTATTATTAAGTAAAGTTAAAAAAAAAGCTTGGAGTTTTGGTTGAAAGGCCATTTGGCATCAATGAATGAATTGAATATGTTTTTAAAACATACAACTACATTATGTACTTATGTACTTATCCCTAGCGATTTATCAAAATAGGCTGACAAGAGAGCAAGTGAAAAAAGAATTCAAAGATAAAAGAAGCATAGTCTATAGCATCCTTTATTATACTATATGCTAAATTCCATGCTAGTAAGTGATTTACTGAAAATGGGGCTTTTTTTTCCTATTTTTTCTGCTATTACTTGCACTATATTTATGTTCATCATAACTAAAGAAAGAACTAACAAGTTGTGGTAGTTAAGCCTACCTGAGGAATTAACCATCCCTTAAGACATGACAGTAGACATGAACACCAGTGTGGGAGGCATAATAAAGAGGATGGCGGTAAAGAGTGTTTGGGGGTTAATTTAAAATGAAACAGGGTTTAAAAGGTAACAAAATGTAGCTAAAGTGGTTTTCTAATAAATCCATTGTTTAGGTATTACTGAGCACAAAATATATAAAAGTAGTCAGACAACCCTGGGGGCACCGGGATAGCTCAATCGGTTCGTCGGACTCTTGATTTCAGCTCAGGACATGATCTCAGGGTTGTGAGATCAGCCCCACATTGGGCTCCATGCTGAGCGTGGAGTCTGTTTAATATTCTCTCTCCCTCTCCCTCTGCCCCACAACAGCACCCCCCAACTCCGCTCACACATGTGCATGTTCTTTTTCTCTCTTAAAAAAAGAAAGAAAGAAAGAAAAACAAATGGTAGAACTAGTGCTGAATGTTTTAAATAAACATTATTCCAGACCATCAACACGTCTTAGGAAGATGCTATAGTGGAGCCAAAAGCTTAATCAGAGAAAGTGATTATGATGCTGATGTTCTCCAGGAAAATAAAGGTGATGCAAATAATGTAGCTGTAAAGTATGATTATGAATTTGAGTGAATATCTTGAGATTGTTAATACACTCTATTTCTTTATATTAGGGTATCATTGTTTAGAAGCTTATTATATGCCTGGCAGTATATTACATGTCTCCCAAAGATGGTCTTCAACCCTCAGACCAACACCATAATGTAGATACTATTATCCTCTTTGCTACAAACTGGAGGACAGAGAAAAGATTGTCAATATTGGAAACATTATATATATTTTCTTCTTCCTGCAAACCATTGTTGATTTACCAGCTCCACCTTATAGAGAGGTGCAGGTCTAACTTTCTTCGGAAAATATTTCAGAGTTTTAAAGGTTGTCTCATTTACCATAAGTAAGAAAATATAATTTTAAATCCCTCTATTTTGTTCACTATGTAACTCTATAAAGCATAAACCACTATTGCTTGTGCCTGCAAGTTTCATTCGGAGCCTAACTTCTAAGTAATAATAAATACAGCTCAACAAAGGCCTAGCACAAAAGTCATTCTTGGCGTATATGAATGATCCGTTATGGAAATACTGAAGCTTCTCTTAAAATTATGTTCTTGCCAGCAAGAATTATGTTTCTTACTCTCAAGCTTGATTTTTTTTAAAAATTGAGATTATTGAGGAAATAAATGTCTTCATTCTTTTAAAAAAGTACTTTATAGCTTTAAGAAGTTACCTACATAATAAATAAATCTTTAAAAAAAAGTTACCTAAATAGCACACTAGATTACATTCTTAGAAATATTTCTTGAGCATTTTAATAATATATTTTGAAATTTCTCATCCAACTGTTACCTTTACAATATTCCTGCCAAGGGGGATTTCTTGGCTACACTTCGTTCTTTTATATTTATCTGATAACTTATTCGGGCAAAGACACTGTTAAGCCCTTTATTAAAATTCCACAATGGACTGAAAAAAGAGAATTTCTCAAAGTGCCTCACCGAACTAGAGAATGTCTGAAAACAGAATCAATAGCCATAAAATCTAATGCATAATGAAAAAAATGATTTTCTACTAAGTCAACATTTCCAAATTCATCTGCAGCATTCTACAATTTTTTTTTTAATCTGTAGAATTCTTCTCAATGTCTTCTTAGGAAAATTTATGTTATTGTTATTTTCACAGTTTAAATGTGTTTCCCTGCACCCTTCCTAGTGCAATCTAGAATTAATCAAATGCATGATGAAAAGAATGAGGGAAATAATAGTAAGATGGCTTCATTTCATCTCCATGATTTCAGCCTACTAGGGGTGACCAAACGGAGAAATGATGACTTCCAATGACAGGTCACATGAAAGTGTTAAGATAATAAGAACCTCATTTGCTTGAAGCCACCAAAAATCGGTAAGCTGGCCAAAATGTTAAATAATAACTGCATGATGAATGTGTCCCACTTTTGGCCTAACCATAAGATGCTCTTAAATATTTAAATAGAGAACATGCATATAAGTAGATATATATGTCAAATTTAAAGATTCATACCCAAAATATTTTGAGTAAGTATTAAAAGGTTTTATTCATTAGGATGTGGTAATATAATTTCGTAAAATTTTACTACATTTTGGTCTACCCATGTCTTTGAAAACAACCCATTGAAATTCTGTGAAAAATCTTTTTACAAATGATCAAATAAGAGACTTACTGGGCGCCTGGGTGGCTCAGATGGTTAAGCGTCTGCCTTAGGCTCAGGTCATGATCCCAGGGTCCTGGGATCAAGTCCCTCATCGGGCTCCCTGCTCCTTGGGAGCCTGCTTCTCCCTCTGCTTCTCTCTCTCCCTCTCTCTCTCTCCTCCTCTGTCTCTCATGAATAAATAAATAAAATCTTTAAAAAAAGAGAGACTTACTAATCTCAACAATTTATTATTCCACAATGTTAATATATCATACAAAAACTACAATTAGAAAAAATTTTCAACTTTTAGATTGAAAAAGAAAGACAGAAGTTAAATATTTCCTTTTCGATCAAAGTGCTATGAACTTGAAAGGATTTGCAAAGTGGAAACAGGTGTAGTCAACTGTTGGGAGTATTTTTTAAAATTGTTTGACACGTCATGATAGTGTGATCCAAAACTGAAACTTGACAGTACTATAAGCGTTGGAAGATCATAAATCACTTTAGACAGCGCACCACAGTCTTAGTTTTTGCACACTGTAAGTATTTTGTGATACTTTGTATTTTTAATATAAGAAAACATTAATATTTTTAACACAAGAAAGCTCTTTATTAATTTTATTAAAATGAAAAATTTTGTATTATTTTCCTTCCTAATGTATAATAATATTACAATTACTTATACACACAATAATTGTGATATTATTGTGTATTAGGAAATATAATAATACCAAGTCTAAAGAATAAGATGAAAATTTCACTTTCTTCCCATATCCTCAATACATTATATATAATCCCATAGTGTTTGTAAAGCAGTTAAATATTTTTTCTGCTTTGGCATATTTTATTAAAGGATGGACATTTATGAATGATGATTTCAAGTGGACTTCATACATAACGCGTGCATTTTATAGTTGACTTAATTGATGCATAATTAAAATTACAAAAAAATTAGAAGACTTAAAACAAAAACTTTCATACTAATTTCGGTTTTGTAAGAACTTACAATTTCATGTAAATGGTAAAAATTTCATATTTTACAATAGCATTTTTCCAATGTTCCCAATTTTTTTTCATAGAAACAATTTCAAAACAACTTTATTTATCACCATAATCTCATAGTAACACTGTGAGTATAAAGTAATCCAGGTCAGAAAAATGGCACACAGGATGCTGGCTCCCTCTTCTGCCCCCTGCATCACTCTCAGAGTAATGTTCCCACTCCAACTACAAAGTGTCAGAAGTTAACAGTCATGATGATTTCCTAAGGTTGCCTCATAGTGACTCAAAAGCAACTTGTTATTGCCTTTCAGCATGTTAAGAAGCAAGAATAAAGTAAACCTATTTTATATCAGAAATGGATATTTTAACATGAGCCAAAAATGTTTAATTATTAAATTTAATGAAGCAATTTGCTTTAGGTTAGCCCAAAGGGTGTCTTTGAAAACTTGACTGTTGACATACACATATCCAATTCTCAAAGAAATAATAAACAATTTAACATTAAAAAAATACTTTTGTCAATGCTCATCTGTTCAAGTTTTTACCCCCCTCTGGTCCCAAGAGATTTCTGCTGTTTTCCATTTAATTCCTTCATCTCTTTTTAATTCCTACTTCTACTAGAAATTTTTAACATTGAACTATGCTTTTTTAACACTTAGTGATGCTAACAATCGATGCTAGGACTTGATTTTTTTTTCTGTTCTCCAAGGAGTCCCTTTCTGTTGTGAAGTTTTCAAAATCTGAATACATTTCATGGATTGAAAACATCCACACAGTCTCTAGCAGAAAAATATATAGCCCATAGTCCTTTAAACATGCGGACAATAACAGCTGGGATTTATAATAACAAATGAAGGGAAAGATGAAGGAAATATACAAATCATAAGCTCCAAGAAACACATAAATCTTTATGACGTTTTATCATAACTCAGACAAAACGTTATCCTTTCAAAACCTGCCAGATCACGCCAGACATTATACCCGGTTTAAAACTCAGGTGCTTTGAAGTTATCTTTGAAGTCCTCTCAGTTTTGGAGTTTTGGTCACTCCTCAGATCACAGCAATGCCTGCATTAGTTCTATGCAGTCCTTTTGTTTCCCTATGTCAACCATTGTGTCTTCTTCCCTTTAATACGAAAATACATGGTTCTGTTACCTATAATAGACAATTTGAAAGTGTTATTTCCTGCATGAAAATGTTAAATTTATAAAAGATAATAGAGTAAACTGAACTTGGTAGATTGCAAAGAGAAACCTTTTTTTTTTTCCCCAAACTACTGTCCCCTTCAAATTCACTCTGTCTACTTAATTTTTCTTGCCTGCAGATGAAATTTGGGCCAGAATGCATACCTTTTCTCCTATTTATTTATTCATTCAAAAGTTGTTTCAAATGTCTAAGTGCCTAACACTGTTATAGATGCTTAGACACACCGGTGACCAACACCAAAGTTTCCTAAAGAGCTTATATTCTAGTTGGAGAAAGGCATCAAAAGTAATTCTATGGAAAAAATTAAAATAATCAAGCATGGTAAAGGGAGTCGAAAGATCCAGTTTGGGGAAGTGAGGAGCAGTAGGGGAGATGTGGGAGGAGGTCAGAATTTAGTATTAATTGTGGTGATCAGGTAGGGCTCATTGAAATGGTGAAATTTAGACAAGGTGACAAGTTTAACCAAATTGATATCTGGTAGAAGAACATTCCAGAATAGATAGAGCAAAAACCTTAAAATAAGAATATATCCAGTATGTTCACATAACATCAGGGAAACCAGTGTGCTGAAGCTGACTAAGCATGTGTGCAAATGGTAGAAGTCAGAGAGGTGGGGTAGGTGACAGAACATGAGAGACCATATAGGCCATTTTCTGGGCTTCGGCTTCTAACCTGCATGAAATGGAGATATGACATAGTTTGACTTATATTTTACAGGGAAAAGTCAGTATACAGGCAAGAGATGAGAATAATTCAGACCAGGGAGATAACAGTGGAGGATACTTTTTGACCACAGAGCTACCACCATATCCTAACAGATTTGATACAGAATGTGAGAGAAAGAAAGGAGGTAATTATTGCTCAAGGGGAGCTTGTACATGAGGAAGAATAGAAGTGAAGCAGATGTCCAGAAGACAGATTATTTGGAATATTAAAAGTTTTATACATGCTACATTTGTGATGTCTATTAGACAGTCTAGTAGAGATGTTGAGTATGCAATTGGACATATGAGTCTGTAGTTTAGGAGCACAATTTGGCCAAGAGGTATAAAAAGTTGGGGAGTCATCAGCATATGTTTTTAAAGTTACAAGACTAGATGAGATCACCATAAATCTTTAGCTAAAAAAAGAGAAGTCTACAAGCTAAGCTCTAGGCCAATGTGAATGGGTCAGTTAAAAGAGAATGAATTGACAAAGGCAACTGAACAACCAGTAAACTGGGAAGAAAACCAATCAAGTGCAGTGATTTGGAAATAAAATTTTAAAAGGTAGTGTAGAGGAAGAGAGAGATCAACTATACCAATGTTGCCGATAGGTTATCATGTTAGAATTCAGATATATAGCCAGAATTACATTTTTGTTCTGAAAACCAGTGATCAAATTACCAACCAGCATCACTTTTAAATAAAAGATCTATCAAAAATTACAGAGTTCCTTTTAGCATCTCTCTGCTGTCTGTTGAAACTCTTGATTTTAGTAAGGATGTTATTATTCCATGCATGAGATGTATCTGAATTGGATTTCAGCACCAAAATTTCCACGATAGTGGTGGTTACTGAACCTGAATCTACAATTTTTGGCATCCTCCAATTGCTTTTTGCTCTTGAATAGAAGAGATTTTAGAGTAAAAAAATCTTTAGCTCATTCTTCATTCTCTGAAACTTTATAGACCATTTCAACATATGTTCAATACCATATTTATGGCCCTGCCTGACTCAGAAAACTGATTGTATTTAATCCTCTTATTATTACCTTTGGGAATAATACAGAAGTGCATACTTTGAAATTTTTTCCCTAATATTGAAGCTTAAAAGACCATAACAAAACTATAACACAATAAAGGATGTCTGCCAAGTGCCAATCAATCATTTTCCAAAGGGGTCTTTTGGGGAAATTACAGATAAAATCCTTCGTAAGTGCTTTCTACACATTAATGCTAGAGTTTTTCAAGGAAAATCTAAAGGCATTCTTAAGACTTTTTGGAGCATGAATTCACACTTGGTATCACTTTTCACTGACTCTCTCAAACCTGAAGCATCCTAAACCCAAGGTGCCCAGACAATATCTTGCCTTATCAGTAAAGATTACATAACTAGATTTTACAATAGTTCCTCTAAGTTCTATTTTAAAAGATTTCTCAATTAAACCTAATCATTTAAAAATCCTTTTAAAAAAAGCAAAAATTTTTCAAACCATGACTTTTATTATAAAATCATTTTAATTTTTAGCAAAATATGATTTCTTTATAAAAAAATGGATTTAATACAAAAAAGTAGCATTTCCATTTTAATAAGAAGTACCAATATAAATTATTAAATATATGATACTATCCAGGATGCCCAGAACACACAACTCAATCAATTTTCAAACAATCTTCTGATTTTAGATACAATTATGTCCATTTTATGAATAAGCAATTATGTTGCCCAAGTCAAATCTAATAGGTTTAAGTGAACACTGCCCCTTGGAAAGCCCCTGTGATACTTGTTCTAGAATATGAGTGTCAAGCCTGGACCTAATATCTATGGTTTCTATCATCTTTAGAGATTCATTTATCCACTCAAGAATCTTAATTCCTTCACCTGTTAAATAATACATTATTCCATGTAAATTGTCTTTATTTTTAAGTGCATTATAGTTGAAAAAAAAGCATAATGTAAAATGTAAAACTATATTGTAAAAAAAAAAAAATCCAAACACTTCTGAAGTCTACTCTGGCAGACATTGCTAGTTATATTAGTCAGGATTCTCCAAAGTAACAGAACCAATAGGATGTATATATAGATGAGATTTATTTTAAGGAATTGGCTCATGGAATTGTAAAGCTTGGCAGGTCGAAAATCTGCAGGGCAGTTTGGCAGGCTGCAGATCCAGGGAAGAGTTAATTTGTTGTCTAGAATCCAAAGGCATTCCAGAAGCAGAATTTCTTCTTCTTCTGAGGACTTCAGTTTTTACTCTTAAGATCTTCAACTGATTGGAAGAGACTCACCCATATTATGGGAGGTAACTTTCTTTACTCAAAGTCTACTGATTTAAATGTTAATCATATCTAAAAAATACCTTCACAGCAACATCTAGAATGGTGTTTGACCAAACAACCAGGTGTTATAGCTTAGCCAAGTTGACACATACAATTAACCATTAGAGTCTACCCTTTGTCATTTAGGCACCCATATGCATCTCTTTAAATATACTTATTCTCAAAATAAAGACAATAACAAGGCCATATTTCCACCTTCCATTCTCCTGTGTACATTCCACATTCCATTCTCCTGTGTACATCTCCTGTGTACATCTCCTGTGTACATCTCCTGTGTACATTTACACCTGTGTAAATCTGTACATACACAAATACTTTCCCAAAAGAGTATGTGAAGTCCTTAGGTGATATTCACTCTTCTCCTTGATGACCTATAATTTAATTATTATGATGTAAACTTAATACATGTTATGTTATGTGAAAAGATGATAAGAAAGGGAAGAAAACAAAGATATTGCCACACACACACACATTCTTTTTTTTTCACACACACATATTCTTAACAAAATAAGGAGGTAATACCCATAACAGTTATTGTCCTTGTCTCTGTAACTGGTCACATGGCCATAGCTGGCATTTATAACTACCTTCTTCAGTAATCTATTCCTTTTGCAATCAGCAGTTGCCTCAGTTGGTCATGGATCTTTACCAGGTAGAATTACCCAAATTTCTATTCCTGAGGGTCTGGTCCACTATTAGTCCTGCCTGAACTGATTTGTAGTTTTCCATTGACTCTAATCACAAAGCATGGTAGTACCAAGAGATGCCCTAAGGCATCTCCTGTATTCCAGATATACTCCTCCTTACCCCCATAGTAGAGTAGTAGTCCAATTTCCTCTTTGATAATCAGAATCAATCCTACAGCCAGGATAGTAAATATCTCCTTTACTTGTTGATTCAAAGGCATCAGAAGCTCAAAGTGGTTAGGTGGCAGTTCTAACTTGAGTTTAGTGAAACATTTCTGTGTCTCCTAGTGGAGGCATTTCTCCCTTTGGAATTAAGACTTCTTGACCAGGAGGGTATAAAGATATGTGGACAAGGAGCAAAAGTTTTACTATCAGATCATTAGAGGTAATAATGAGTGATGCTACTCCCATTTCTACCCCTTAATTTCTGGATCCATGAATCCTAATTGTGGAAGAAACAGCTCCATATGTTGAATACTGATTTAGGGTATGTGCAAACGCCCGAGAGCCTTGCCACAGCCCTGTGAGGTGTTGCTGTCTAGCCAGAACGGCAACTGAATCTTCACAAGACTATTCCACCACTCTATCAAGCCAGCTGCTTCACACAGGCAGATCTTGGTAAGACCAGTAAATGCCAGGAGAATGGGCCCATTTGCTGTGAAGTGAGTTCCTTGATCAGAATCGATTCCATGTGGACTACCATGAGAGTAAATAAGGCATTCTCTGGGCCCACAAATGGTAGTTTTGGCAAAAGCATTGCATTTAGGAAAGGCAAATCTGTATCTAGAGTAAGTGTCTGTTCCAGTAAGAACAAAATGCTGACCTTCCATGATGGAAGTGCTCCAATTTAATCAACCTGCCCCCAGGTAGCTGGCTGATTATTCCAGAGAATGTCTTCATAACAGAAATTCAGTGTTGGTCTCTGCTGCTGGCACACTGGATTCTCAACAGTGGCTGTAGCCAAGTTGGCCCTCATGAGTAGAAGTTCGTATTACCGAGCCATACATAACCAGCCACCGTGGCCACTTTGTTCATGAGCTCATTGGTCACTGACAAGTGTGGCTAGGAAAAGTAGCCAACTGGTATCCACAGAATGGGTCATCCTATCCACTTGATTATTGAAATCTCCCTCTACTGAAGTCATTCTTTGGTAAGCCTTCACATGGGACACAAATATTTTCACATTTTTCACCCATTCTGAGAAGCCTATCTACATCTCTTCCCTAATCTTTTTCTTATTAATTTTCCAATCATTTTCCTTCCAAGTCCCTAACTATCTAGTCAAACAATTGGCAACTGGCCATGAATTGGTATACAATTGCACATTTAGCTATTTCTCCTTCCACAGAAATGAATAACCAGATACAGTATTGAAGTTCTGCCCACTGAGAAGAGTTCCCTTTATCACTGTCCTTCAGGGATGTCCCAGAGAAGGGCTATAGTGCTAGAGCTATCCACTTCCAAATGGCGTCTGCCCATCATACACACCCATCTCTAAACCGGGCCCAAATTTTCTCTTTCTCTATCAGTTTATCATAAAGAACTTCCTATGAAGCCATAGCTACAGGTTGTGAGAAATAAGGCAATGTAACAGGAAGGAGTGGGGACTGTGGGCATTTGGGCCATTTCTTAAGTGAACGTACTGGATCCTCCAGAGCTATTTGAACCCAATTTCATATGCACTACTTGCATTTGATGGTGATGTGCTGCTGTGCACACCCAACTTCATGGCTTGGTGGGTCAGACAACATCCAGTTCATGATGACATTTCAGGTTGCCTGGTAACTTAGTGGCTCATTGTTAGCATTCAGTCTCTACTAAGGCCTAATAGCAAACCAAAACCTGTTTCTCAAAAGGAGAATAATTATCCACAGAAGATGACAAGTTTTCCCTCTAAAATTTGAAGGTTTTAAGCTGTTATTCATCTATAGGGGCCTGCAAAGGCTCCAAATGCAATCCTATTTGCCACTGACACACAAGCACCATTGGATCCACCGGAGCATATGGCCCAAGTGGCAGAGCTGCTAGCATGGCAGACTGAACCTGTCACAGAGCCTTCTCTTGCTCTGAACCCCAATCAAAAGAGCAGTTTTTTGGTCACTTGGTAAATGGGCTCGAATAACATACCCAAATGAGAAAAATATGTCGCCTCCAAAATCCAAAGAGACCCGTTACATTTTATGTATATTTTTTGGTTGTTGGAGGGGCCAGATGAAGCAATTTATCCTTCACTTTAAAGTGGATATCTTGACATGGCCCACACCACCTGATCCCTAGATATTTCACTGATCTAGAAGGCCCCAGAACTTTTGTCAGATTTATTTCTCACCCTCTGATATGCAATGTCTTACCAATAAGTCTAGGGCAGTCGTTGCTTTTTGCTCAGTGGCACTCCATGGCATAATGTCATCAACATAACTACTGGTGGGATATCTTGTGGAAGGGAAAGGTGATCAAGCTTCCTGCAAACTAAATTATGACATAGAGCTAGAGCTAGAGAGCTGTTATATCCCTAAGGTAGGATAGTGAATGTGTATTGTTGGCTCTGCCAACTGAAATCAAACCACTCTGCTGGTCTTTACGAACATGGATGAAGAAACATAACTTGCCAGATCAATACATATAGGTACTAGGGAATGTGTTAATTTGCTCGAGCAATGAAACTACGCCCAGTACAGCAGCTGCAACTGGAGTTACCAGCTGGTTATGCTTACAACAATCCACTGTCATTCTCTAAAATTCATGTTTTCTGCACAGCCAAATAGGCAAGCTGAATGGGAATGCAGTGGAATCACCACCCTTGCATCTTTCAAGTCATTGATGGCAGCTGTAATCTCAGCAATCCCTCCAGAAATGAGGTATTGCTTTTGATTTCCTATTTTCCTAGAGGGGCAGTTTTCCTATGTAAAGGCTTCCACTTTGCCTTTCTCACCTTAATAGCCCTCATTCCATAGATCAAGAAACCAATGTGGGGATTTTGCCCATTGTTAAGTATGTCTATTCTAATTATGTATTCCAGAACTGGAGAAATAACCACAGGATGAGCTAAGGGACCCACTGGACCCCCTAAGCTAAAACAAACAACAACAACAACAACAACAACAAATGAACTCCTAAAGCTTCTATTCCACCTGATAGGTCACAGTGGCATTTTGGGTCTCCAAATGGGTCTCACCCCGGTTCAGAGCCAGTGTTTAGGAATCCCTGAAAAGTCTGATTATTTCTTTTTCCCCAGTGTCCAGTCACCCAGTAAAAGGGTGTAGATCCCTTTGGGAAAGACTAGGAGAAAGAGTAATGGTATAAATTTTGGGTGGTGTAGCTAAGTTCTTACTCAAGAGGATTCAGCTTCCTTTTTATTCATGGGGTTCTGGGTCTATAAACTGGCTTGAGTCTTAGAATTGATTGAGGGACCATGACTCTCTTGTTTTTATTATTCAAGTTTTTATGATTCAAGACTTTTATTTACTTGGCCTATAACTCTTTTGTGTATACAAACCAAGGAAGAATTTAGTACATTTCACATCTATTTCACTTCTAGGAACACCATGATGCCATAAATTTTTACCAGTCAGACTATTCTGATTACTGGTTTGACTTTGTTGTCCATTATGATAACCACACCCACCTTGCCTTTGGTGATCGAGTGTTGCCTCTTGGGTCTTGCCGCCCCAAGATCCAACAAGCCCCATTGCATTTAGGTTTCCCAATTCATATAATTTCTGACCTACAGAGAAGAGTGACCACAGAGCTCTTCAAAGATGCTTGCCACATCACAAATTTATTTCTCACAGTAGTGATGACAGGTGTGTTCTCTAGATGCACCTAGGGTGGGTGAGCAGGTCTTACATGATAACACAATTCTTACATTCTCATCTCTCTAAACCTTTTGATTACTTCCTCTACTATATACCAAGGTACTTCTGGTATTTCAACTTATTTAATATAGGTCACCTTTTGGTCCATATTTCAGCCAAACAACCAAACAAACTGTTAGAGCCTTATCTAACCCTCCGAGCTGCAACGTTAAATCTGGAATCTCTGCTTATTGATATATATCAATCAATTAAGACTGATCCAACTTTATGCTCCTTCTACCATTATTCAAAGCCCTTAATATCCATTCTCACACATATTTCCTGGATTTCTGTCTTTATAAATTGGAAACGTCGGATCGTTTTTGAGATCACCTCCTTATGGTCCACTTTGTACCTCAACTTTCAGTGCCTGCTGGGAAGTGAGTTTAGTCTAGAAGAAAAGAAGTGAGTCCTGAGGAGAATCTGCAGTGTTTTGCAGGGAAACTGCTTCACAGGAGGCCATTATGGGTTCTTCAGGCATATCAGCATTAATCTTCTCAGGTGGGGGTAGGACAGCTGCATCTATGGACAAAAAATACTAGAAGTATTAGAGGTTCCCTGTCCCCAGTCTCATCAGGATCTTCCTATATGGCCCCATTCTAGCCTTCAGAATTCTATTCCTTCTCAATCAATGCCCTCACTTTACCAGTAGATATTCTGTGAGGTTTGGAATCAGTTTGTGTTGTAATTCAGCCGGTAGCAGGATGAGACTCTGTGTCTGGCTTTCAGCAATCTCTGTGGCTACAGGATATAAAGGTTTCTGTCAGGGCAGACATAGAATCTTTCAGGTTACTTACTGGTATTCAGACTGGGAATTCAAATCCTTGAACTCATCATTTTCTTTCCCCACTTTTTCCAGCACAATTAGGGGCAACCAGCCAATTTCATTATACTTGTTAGTTTGACAAAAATGTTGTAAGGTATCAGGTACATGGTCACCCCAAAACTTGCCTTCTATAAGTCTTTGATTGGAAGTATCCAAGATGATATTTTGCATATCTTTATTGCCACATCATACCATGAACTATCATTTACTACTGGAAATTTAGTCATTAATGCTTTTATAACTGATCAGATTAGAGACTCAATTCCAGAAAAGTCAGAATCAATTCGGAAAACTATCCTTAAGATTTGGTTCTTCTAAACCACTCTCAGTGCCAAAATCAGTCAGAATTTTTCAGAGAAACACAATCAATAAGCTGTCTATATAGATAAAGAGAGATTTATTTTGAGAAGGTGGCTCACATGATTGTGGGGACTGGGAAGTCTAAAATCTGCAGGGCAGGCCAGCAAGCTAAAAACCCAGGAAAGAGTTGATGTTGCTAGCAGTCTTGAGTTTGGAAAATTTGTTCCTCTCAGGAGACCTCAGTCTTTTCTCTTAAGTCCTTCAGGTGATTGGATGAGGCCCACTCATACTGTGGAAGATAATCTGCTTTACTCAAAGTCTACTGATTTAAATGTTACCCACATCTAAAATATACCTTCATAACAACATCAACACTTGTGTTTGACCAAACGACTGGGGACCATAACCTAGCCAAGTTGACACATAAAATTCACCATCATACTACCCAATGTCTATTTTTCTTCCTTTTTTTGTAACCAACAGAAACTAGATTTTGTTTAGAACAGCTATAAACAATTACATCTCTCAACCTGTCTTCCACTTCTGACCAGTGAAATTTCAGCAGAAATCTCTTAAGTATGGATTCCAGAAAAACTTTAAAAATGTGAGACTAAGGGGTGCCTGGGTGGCTCAGCTGGTTAAGCATCTGCCTTCGGCTCAGATCGTGATCCCAGGGTCCTGGGATTGAGGCCCACATCAGGCTCTCTGCTCAGCGGGGAACCTGCTTCTCCCTCTCCCTCTTCCTGCAATTCCACCTGCTTGTGCTCTCTCACTCTCTAAATAAATAAATAAATAAGTGAGACTAAGTTGGCACGTCATTTTGTCATTTCCCTTGCCCTTCTTCTCGCCAAGACTACAGAATATGTGGGGGCTGGGAGGCAGTGGGGGAGAAGAAGTCATCTTCTGAAATATAAGATGACAATGTTGACAAGAATGCCTCACACAAAACATGGCAGAGCAGAAAAATAGGAGTTTGTATCCTTGAGGTCAGAGTGGAACCACTTTCCCTAGACTGTTAACTTCTGGACTTCTTTCATGTGAAAAAAATTGAATCCCTATTTGATGAGTCTCTGAAATAAGATCTCCTAATGTATTACCAACCTATGCTAGACACTTAACTATTTCATTTACAGCCTTAATAGTTTAATTTTTAATATTGGGCAGATAAGTTTTTTCTTTGAAAAAAATTCATAATTAACTTATAGTCAGGGTTTTCTTTAATATCTAGAAATATATTATAGCTTAGATGTAGATGATGTTAATATTTTCCTCAAATGTTTGTTATGAGGATTAGTTATAATAATACAAAGTTGCTTTTGTAAAAGAAATATCATTTAAACAGTTATTAACAATTTTAAACATATATAAAGAAAACAGATTAATTGATATGTTTCATGTTCCCCACTATATGATTGAACCAGGACTAGAGCTCAGATACTCTGAAACTCAACTAGTTTCTTAAGAACTATAGTCCAGGTGCCTGGGTGGCTCAGTTGGTTAAGCGACTGCCTTCGGCTCAGGTCATGATCCTCGAGTCCCAGGATCGAGTCCCACATCGGGCTCCCTGCTCAGCAGGGAGTCTGCTTCTCGCTCTGACCCTCTTCCCTCTCGTGCTCTCTATCTCTCATTCTCTCTCTCTCAAATAAATAAATAAAATCTTTAAAAAAAAAGAATTATAGTCCATCAGGATCTTGTATTTCTTAGGTAGATGATAACCAGATAGATCACAAAAACAAGAAAAGAGGAGAGAGACAAAGATATTGAAGAAATTTTTAATATATACTTTACTCAAACAAAAATTTAGGAAAGAGAAAGATTCTCCCTAAGCTAAAAATTTTCTTAAAAAAATTATTTTCGAGAGGCGGAGCGGGCAGAGGGCGAGCCCGAGGTGAAAAAGCAGCGACTTCTGTGTGTGGAGTTTGCTTCGGTCGCGAGTTGCGACGCCGCCGTGGCTCAGTGCTACCTGGCCGAGAACGACTGGGAGACGGAAAGAGCGCTGAACTCCTTGGAGCCGCCCGGGCAGGAGAGCGCGCCGCAGAGCCGCCCTCACACGGCGGCGGGGCCCGAGTCCTGTGCTGAACTCACGAATGAGGAGACAACTGATTCCATTAGTTCTAAAGCCAGTACATCTGAAGGGAATCAGCAAGAAGATGGCAGCCTGTTTTCTTTCATTACCTGGAATGTTGATGGATTGGACCTAAACAATCTGCAAGAGAGGGCCCAAGGGGTGTGTTCCTATCTAACTTTGTACAGCCCAGATGTGATATTCCTACAAGTTATTCCCCCGTATTATAGCTACCTAAAGAAGAGAGCAAGTAGTTATGAGATTATTACAGGTCATGAAGAAAGATATTTCACAGCTATAATGTTGAAGAAATCGAGAGTGAAATTTAAAAGCCAAGATTATCCCTTTTCCAAATACAAAAATGATGAGAAACCTTTTGTGTGTGTATGCAAATGTGTCAGGAAATGAACTTTGCCTTATGACTTCTCATTTGGAGAGCACCAGAGGGCATGCTAAGGAACGAATGAATCAGTTAAAAATGGCTTTAAAGAAAATGCAAGAGGCTCCAGAGTCAGCTACCGTTATATTTGCAGGAGATACAAATTTAGGGGATCATGAAGACACCCAATGCGGTGGTTTACCCAGCAACATTTTGGATGTCTGGGAGTTCTTGGGCAAACCTAGGCACTGCCAGTATACGTGGGATACACAGATGAACTCTAATCTTGGAATATCTGCTACTTGTAAGTTTCGTTTTGAGCGAATATTTTTCAGGACAGCAGCAGAAAGTGTCCATATGGTTCCCCAAAGTTTGGACCTCCTCGGGTTGGAAAAACTGGACTGTGGTAGATTTCCTAGTGATCACTGGGGTCTCCTGTGCAATCTCGATGTAATCTTGTGAAATGTTTTCCAAATAAGAGTTCTCTATCTTCTGAGTAATTTTGTTCTGGATTTTTGCAAATGTAATTTCTACCTGTCTGGAAAGGTAGGTTATATGGAGGAATTGATATACTACATCATTGTAACAGGAGAAAACACTACTGTGATTTTTATTTTGTGGATTGTGTACTCAAATTTCAGAACGAAATATTGATGTTTATTTAAACTAAAGCATACAGAATATGAGACTTCTTCATAAAGGCCACCAAGACCGTCAGAGCTCCTAATACTGCTCAGAGCTGCCAGCTGGTTCTCAAGCAGGGCACGTCCCTGGGCTAGCCTTTATATTTTATTTTTAAAATCAGGCACCAAATGGTTTATATTTTAAGTAAATCTTTAAAATAAAAATAAGAGGTTATTGTGTTTGGGGGAATTGGATCTTCAGGTAATCTTAAATGAAAAAAGCCATGATTATGTACATTTAAGTAGATGGCAACTATCCTATAGCAGATTTTATTTTTGTCAGCTAACAGTACGTGATTGGTAAGCTATAAATGAAATCTTTTGATTTGAAATTCCTTTACTTTTTAAAATTCATGTTTGTCAACATGTCGCTGTTCATGTTGCCAACAGAGGCAAAATTAGGCTTGATAATGATTAAGGTTGGTGTTCTAGCTGCATTGGGCTTTTTTCCTAAGAGAAAAATAAATGTTTAAAGAGGACTAGGCTTTTAGTTTTACTTTTTATAAAATTGAATTATTTTACAGGAAAGGGCTAAGGAGCACTTTTTAAATGTGCTTTAAAGAAACTTTTCTCCCCGTAAAAGAAATGTGCTTTAAATAAAGAATTTTACTTGTTTTAAAAAAAATTATTTTCGAAGCAAGAAGTAAGATAATCTTGGGCGCCTGGGTGGCTCAGTTGGTTAAGCGACTGCCTTCGGCTCAGGTCATGATCCCGGAGTCCCGGGATCGAGTCCCACATCAGGCCCCCGGCTCAGCGGGGAGCCTGCTTCTCCCTCTGACCTCCCCTCTCATACTGCTTCTCTCTCTCTCTCTCAAATAAATAAATAAAATCTTTAAAAAAAAGAAGTAAGATAATCTTTGAAACCCTAGAGGTTTTTGTTTTAGCAAAAGCAATATGACTCCTATAACTTGGAATATAGATCTGAAGCTCTAGCTTTGGAAGACATTTTTTGCCAACAGTGTCCAAGAAGTATCACTTTGTGTGAGGTATTAAACTAAGTGTCATGGAAAGGTTGGTTCTTAGAATATTAGAAGAATGAGGATTCTAGACAATGAGAAGATATTTCATCTGGTTGCTTTATTCCCAGGAATCTGAGATTCTACAATATTAGAAAAATGTCATAGGCTCTACATCCCCTGGCTCTTTTCTCATAAATACAAGAGACTTTAACTCCCATGTAAAGCCACTAGCTCTCTTAAACATGACAGTTAGGTAACAAGGTCATACCTGACACACAGCAGTCATCTTTGAGCAAAAGGGAATAGAAAAAATTCTCTGGAAGAAAGATGAAAAGTCAGAACAAACTCTTGCATCCATGAGAAGGTCGTACTAAATCCAAGTTAAATTAACAATAACATTTCTCTTCGTAAGTTGAGCAAATGTACCACACAAGGTACCAATCCCTCTTCTGCGCTCTAAGGATAGGCCAGGGCTTCTAGAATTCAAATGAAGAGGTATAGAGACACAGCAACTAGTGTGAGTCTTTTTAAATAAAAGATCATGCCATATGTCTGCTCAAACCTTTGCTATGATTTCTTATTCTACTCAGTAAAATCAAAAACGTATACAATTCTAACAGGGTATTTACTCCCCATCTCTATTATCACACTGACAACACTTCTGGGATCAGCTAGTTACTGCTATGAAACAAACCATCCTGGGATCGGGCCCCGCCTCCGCTCCCTGCTCGGCGGGAAGCCTGCTTCTCCCTCTCCCACTCCCCCTGCTTGTGTTCCCTCTCTCGCTGTGTTTCTCTCTGTCAAATAAATAAATAAAATCTTTTAAAAAATAAAAATAAATAAAAAATAAATTGCCTTTAGACACCACTTGATTAGTTCTCATGAACCTGCTGGGCAGCTGGGCAGTGTCAAATATCAGCTGTGGGTTCCCCAGGGCTGTCTGGTCCAGGATGACCCCAGGCAGATGCCAGAAGCCTCTGCACCACTCCTCGGGGCTTTTCACCCTCCCTAGGCTGTCCCAGCCTTCTTCCATCATGGTGGCAGGGTTCCAAGAGAAAGGAAAAGGCTTTTACTAGCTCCCTTGAATCCAATTTGCTGCCTTCCCATTGCTCAAAGCAAATCACATGGCCAAACCCAGAGTCAGTCTTGAGAAGGAGTCAGTCTGGAGAATCACTATCAAAGTGTCTGGGGAAAGGAAGGCATAAAATATTGGGGCCATCAGTGAAAACCATGCACACTTTTTTCACATTTTTTGCTACCCTTCCTTTTGCTCACACAATCCCAACCATACCAACTTTCACACAGTTCTGTGAATACAACAGACACCTTCCTGCATGAGGATCTTAACTTAGCTGTTTCTTCTTCCAGAACTGCTCTTTATCAGATATTAGCTTGGCTAACTCCTCCACTTCTTTCAAGTTTCTGTTCTAACTGCTCCTCAATGAGCCCTATCTGCCTACTCTATTTAATAAAGCAGTCCACCACAAACCCCCCCTTACTTGTTCTTTTTCCTTCTCCATAACATGGAAGAATTTCTAATATAATGTTATGCATGTATATTTTTTGTTTCTTATATGTCATGGGGTTTTTTGGTTTCTTGTCTATCATTCTTCTCAGTGAAATGTAAGCTCTGATCTTCGCCTATTTTGTATAATGATGCATCTTAAGACACTTAAGTGAATTTAATTTAAAATACTTGTTAAATGAATTAGATAATCAGATTTCTGCTTCTGTCACTTACATATAAGAAATATGAGCTTTGTGTACATCACAAAGTGCACAAAAATCAGGAAATGAATACAACATAAATAATAAATTTAAAATAAATTTAAAGGTTCTGTTCAGAAACTTCAAAATCTCTCGAAACAGGTAGCCTCAGTATTGGAGCAAGTCACAGGAAGTACAAGCCCAGGAGGTGAAAACCAAAAAAAAAGATCATTTTATCCAACTTCCTTATTCTACTAATGAAGACAATTAGACTCAAGGACGTTAAGTGTATTGAAGAATGTTAAAAAGTCAGCTGGTGGTAAAACTAGGATTAGAACCAAATTTTCTAATTACAAACACCATATCCATTCTGCTTTCTCAAATTAACAAAATCACTGCTCAAACAAAATTTATAACGATCAAATAAAAGTGTGAAAAAAGAAATTTCCAACGTTATTGGGCACTTAAAAATGTAGGGCTTTGAAAATTAAGCTTGCAACTCCTAATTTCACCAAATGGAAATCCAATAGTCTGATATATACTTGTTTCTCAAAAAAAAAGGCATAGATGACTGTGGTTTAGCTTGTCTGAATGTAAAACTGTAATAGAAAAGAGCAATGTCTTCCTGAATCTAAATTTACAATCTTATTGAACTAAATTATTGGCTTCTGCTGGTCCATGGGCATTTCATTTGCAGAATTGAAACGAGCATAGTAACAGCTATTACTGGGAAAGGGAAAGATTGTTTCAGCTAGTAGTGTGAAGGAAGCGGAAGTTGTCACTATAAGTAGTGCGAAGGAAGCGGAAGTTGTCACTATAAGTAGTGCAAAAGAAGCGGAAGTTGTCACTGTAAGTAGTGCGATGGAAGCGGAAGTTGTCACTATAAGTCTGTGAAGGAAGCAGAAGTTGTCACTATAAGGGAATATCTTTTTAGTCTATTTGCTATTGAATAGTTTCAAAGAACTTTTTTTTTCTATTTAAACAACCAGGGAGTTAATTTACCTAGGAGAAAAGCATCTAATAATTGTGGTTATGCTTCTACACACTGAATTTTACCAGTGTGAGAATTTGGGTCAGTGTTTTATATCACTGGCTTCTAAGACAAAGTAATGTGATACTCCCTCCTTGCTACAACTGAAAACCAGGAAGTTAATAATTTTGTAGCAAAGTTTATCATTTTCTTTCCCAGACATTTGGCTCTTTTGGTCTTGTGATTCTTCCTCCATTTCAATGTTATAGCTAATTGAGATGCATTTCTGAGGAAGACTGAACGAATCTTCCCTGGTGAAAATATTATATACCTATAGCTATTAATGTCCTTATATTTAATTCCCACTTCACTGACAATAAATCAGTTATTAGGTTTCCTATGCAAATTGGCAACACAAAGTTCATAAAACTAATCATTTAAAGGTCAATGTTTATATAGTTAAAGAAAAATAGAATCGAGGCAATCAGTTTAATACTCTGCTTTGCACCAATTAAGAAAATGTTCTTCTACTCAGCAACCACTATAAGTCTATTCTGTAAAATAAAATTAGAATTTCAGCACCATCTGCAAATTCTCTCACATTGAAAGTTAATTACATTATCGTTAAACTGATTTGTTAAAGCTTGAAATGTTGTGTTATAGTAAGAAGACATGAAGAATCTTTCAGACTCTGGTATCAGACTGTTCTCATTTTCGAATGAAACTTTGCCTCATGTATTCAATGTAATTTGGTTAACTAACTGAAATGGTAGGTTTCTTTATTCCCATTATTGTACAAAAATGTTAAATTGTCTCCTTGAGAATAAAGAAATAGTTTATGCATTATGTAGAAAAGAGGGCAGATGCAATGACTCACCAAATCTCCAAAAATCTGAACATGGTTTTATTCTCAACCTCATGGCAAGTTTCTACTTTACACCAAGCATCTCACTGGGTAATCAATAACATTCTAGAAAGAGGGTAGATGCAAAAAAAAAAAAAAAAATTGCAGAAGATTGCAGTGACTTCTTAAGAAAGAAAAATATCTCTAAGATCTTTGGATCATTCCCAAATTATGCATATAACAATGCTAGAATTTCTTAAAACTTTGAAAACTTGACGGTTCCTCCCCGCCTAACCCCAACCATATTTTCTCCTGGGACCAGCAATGAAAAGACTTATGTTTAATATTAAAAATCTTCCTAAATTTGCATACCAGGTTTCTAAATTATTTAACTTAATAGTTCTTAAAGAAAGAGGGAAATCCCTTTTTCCACTTAATAAATTATTATAAAAAGTAAATACAATAATAACATATGTCAGCATAACCAAATCAACTTTCAGTTTAACCTCTAAAATTTAAAAGAAGCTTTAGCAGCGTGAGAAAATATTGTAGGTTCTGATTATGTGTTTTCTGTATCTCCCTATTTCTATTTGAAATAGGGTTTGAAAATGGTTAAGATGGTCCATTGCAGACTAGAAACATAGAACATTTTTGCATTCCAAAAGGACAGTAACCAAAAGTATGTCTAAAAAATAGAAGTCTACCTGGGTCATCTGCTTAAACTTGCCTTGTAGCATTTCACACAAAATACAATGTATTCTCTAAATTGAGTAACAGCCTCACAAAAGAATAAACTATAAAAATAAACAATACCCCTGCCCTATAGGATCTCAATATGTCTTGCTGCCAAATAAGAGAAAGTACTCACAAAGACAGCAGAAACCCATAACCAAAGTGGGAAATAAACTTTAAAGTATGAATTTCTCCACAAATGAGTAGCAAGAACCAGAGGGAGAAAGAAAATCAACTCAATTGTTTCAGTGAGGAACTACCGAACTGAGCAGCAGTAATTTCCAGAACAAGCCCACCACTGGCGGAAGGAAGGGGATCTGATACTTGGGATCTTTAGGACCTATGAGGAGAGGAGCAAATATTTAAGGATGTCCACACTGATTTTTTTTTTATTTTAATTTTTTTTAAAAGGAAGTTTTATGGCCTGCAACATAGAAAATAACAATCATCAAGTTATATTTTCCATTTGGGGGGGCTTGATGGTGCTCTCAGTAATGGTAAACTAAGGCTGTCTGCTTGGAATTAATGATTAGAAAATCTCATCTTACAGTTTCATTGTTAACTTTAGATAGCAATTGCAATAGCTAACATTTATTAAATGTTTATAATGGAGTAAGTAGGTGCTATTCTAAGTACTTTGATTTTTTTAGCTTATGTAAAACCTCACAACATAAATTATCTTACCTGTTTTATAGATGAGATAATAAAGGCACAGAGAATTTACATCATTTACCCCAAATTACATAGCTAGTAATATTAGAACTAATATCTGAACCCATTTCGTCTGACCCCCAGGCCCCCCTACTTATACGGAGATTGCTATGTCTTAGAAAGCCTAATGAAGTCAAAAGAACTTGGACAGTAGCAACAGAAGCCTAAGACAGATTTTATAACTTTTTATAGTCAGTTCCATTTTTTGGTGGGTGATCTTGCATATTACTTTTTCCTCTATTATATTTTAAGCTCAGAAAACAATTCCATCTTGCAAAGATAGGACAAATACTCATTTTAACCAACACTATAAATGACACTACCAAATAAGCCAACATCTTCCTTTGTGCTGATCATTTCCCTTGTCTGTACTTTGAGGGGTCCAAGTACACGGTTACCCCGAAGATGACTGCAATCATTCGGTCATGGACTTGGACCCCTAGCTTATTATTGCCAAGTTAAGAGCTCTACCCACCTTCACATTCCCCATCTCTTTGCAGGGTACACATCAGTTAGATAAGATGTCTTAGAAGTACAAGTCACTTGGCTGAATAGATTGCCTATTTCCCTGTCATACCACCCTGATTCCATGACCTCTCAACATAGAAGTAGGACAAGAAAATTGCCCTATGCGAAGCACTGAACCTAGCCTACCTGGATGCCCAATACCTGCTTAAATTTAGAAGATGGGCAGCCTCTGAAGCCCAGCTTATATCTCTCTATCACCATGTGTTGCTAACAAATCACTCTGTCCCAACAACAGGTAAAAAGCTGAACACAGTGAAGAATCAAGAACTCTTCTTGGATCCATAAAGGAGCTGAGGACACAGAGAAAACCCCTGCTCCCCAGATTGGAGAGACAAACAAGGGCACATGGGGAGTCACAGCTTACGGGAACTAAGTGAAACTGCCTGGGGAACCAGTGCTGGAGGAGGAAAACTTGAACTGTAATTGACAAATTGCTGGAGGCTTAGTGCGGACAAGTCTAAGAGTTAAAAACTCCACGGAGACCCAGTCATATGGGGTCCCCATGCTTTTGTGAGTCTTACCTCCAGGAGCACAACCAGGTTCTCACAGTAAATATCAGAAAAATCCCCTCTTCCTTACGGCAATGGTTGGGGGAAAAAGAACTGTTCGAAATACACCAGAGCACTTGTTTCTTTTTTTTTTTTAATTTTTTATTGTTATGTTAATCACCGTATATTACATAATTTGTTTTGGTGTACTGTTCCATGATTCATTGTTTGTTCATAACACCCAGAAAGCACTTGTTTCTTAACAAGTCCTGCCCTCAGGGAAAACCAGTTAACCAGAGTCTCACAGGCTGGGGTTTTATCAGAATCTAACTGACCTGCGGTGGGAGAAATACCCAACTCCAGGCCACCCTACCCATCTTGTCCTACCAAGATAGGGGGAGAAAAAAAAAAAACAATTTGTAAACTTCACAGTCCAGAGGCATAGCCTCACTAAAAGTCATGATCTTTCCCTCATTTTGTGATACTTTTTCAATCCTGATAAATACGATAAATCTATTACAAAGCTACCATGGAAAAGAGGGAAAGATCTTTTGTGTTAGTGTGTGAGTGTGTGCATTGTGTTTGTGTCTCCGGGTGGGGGAGTTGTGAGGTGAGGGAAAGACATTAGAATAAAGCTATTTAGAAGAACATGTATTTAGCTAAGAAGGAAATGAAAAGTTATACTAAATCTAACACTCAAGTAGATAAAACTTTGACCATCTTCACAGGAAATAAATGAATAGTGCTAATAGCTGGATCCAATTTATAAGGTACTAAACGGATATTATAGGAGGAAGGGAGGTAATTAATCTTCAGCTAGAACAATGAAAGATCAGCTGCAGCGTTATCTCAGTGCCACATTCCAAGACATTGGAGGTGCTTTGCCTTCCAATGTATTAATCAAAGACTATCCAGAATTAGGATGTTTAATTATTTGCAAGGATTCTTTGTATTTTTATCTCTGCATAAGGACACTGATTACTATAAATAAAAAGTTTTCCCCTTAACAGAGATATTAATAACCTCTGAGTATAGAAATAAAGATATTTGACTTCAAAATTTAACAAAGCTATAGTTTTTGTGATTATTTGATAGATTAGAAATTTGATTTCAGACTTAATAAAGCTTTAGTTTCTGGTGATTCTTTGAGTATTTGGTCTATATTTTTTAAACCTTAGAATTTATAACAAATAGTGTTATTCTACTTTCAGGTGATTCAAATAAAAATATTCAAGTCATAAAAAAATTCAAGTCATGACTGTTAAACACAGGAAAAACTGTCCAAATATTAATTCTGTTTTTGCAAGAGATTACTTCAAAAATGTGTAACATTGGTAATGAGGAAAGTTTTGTGCAATCTATGCCTCATTACAAATGCATAAAACAAAATGGGAGGGTAGAAAGTCGCAGCACCAATTCAAGCACATTCTTTACATTACAGTATTTAACAAGTTTATTCTTAAAAGTTTTGTGAATAAGCCTCTATCATTATCAAAGTGATATAATCATCAAAATGACATTGTTTGGCTACTTTTCCAATAAACAAGTTTTAAAACAGAGATGTCATTTTTTTTCCTGCTCTTCTTATACATAAACCTTCCCCTCTAGTTTGAAAAGACTGTCTCCCACTGTTTTCTATTACCTTGACTTTGCCCCCTAGTACATTTTGCAAGTATGATCACATTTGCCTTTCAAATGTCTCTAACTCCAATCCTTTCTTATATTTATTTTACAATAGTCAAAATGTTCTCAGCATATGCAAATTGATGGTGCCATAACTCCATGTATAAACCTTCAAGGTTTTCTTACCCTAGAGATGCAGCCCAACCTTCTTAGTATAGAAGTTACAGCTTGCCCTTGGCTGGACCTACTTACCTACCCAATGATATCTCCTCTCCCATTCTTTCATCTCCATTTCAGCCAAACTACCAAATGTTTCTTGAGATACTCTGTAGATGTTTGCCAGTACTCATACTTTTTTCTTCATAGAGTTCCTTTCCCCACCCAACTGCATTACCCATGGAAAACTGACACTATCCCTTCAAGACACACATTCTTTACCTGATTCCTACTACTCAGAGTCAGTCCCTTAACTGAAGTACCACCAGTTGCATTAGTTACTTTATGTGCCTTCTCTCTAACTTTTGTATGTCTAAAAGTAACAAGTGGCATATAGGACATTGTAGGTGCTCATAAACATATGCTGCCTTAATCAATGAACTCTCCCCTATTAGTAGATCATCATGCCCCAACTTGTAAGCTGAGTTACTTGTGACCCTTCACTTTTGTACTAACATGCCCACCTCCAGCAGGCTTCGTTTTGCCATTCTTCTCCCCATGACAGATTCTATTCTAATCCATATGTTTATTAGAATAAAAGTAAGTAGAGTAATATTTTGGTAGGAATGCAAAAAGAAAAAAATCATTACTTTTAAGAACTGGTTGATAGAAGACAATTCTCCATAAATCTAGCATTTCTGCATATCTTACAAAAACAAACGCTTTTACTGCCCTTTAGTTCCAAACAACCTTTACAAGTATGTTGACATGGAAAACAGCCTTGGAAAATAGTATCTCCCTCCAAAGAAGAATGCAGGTTTGTTAATTGTCCAGTATAAAAAAAGATAATACCTTTTTCTAAGGCAATGATTGTTCAGAATTGCTTGTAGCTCATTATAAAAGATTCAGGTTCCCTAAGCTCAGCGTTTCTCAGTTGTAACAAAAATCACCCTGTGGGACGTGGTGGGATTGGGGGCAAAGTGCGCCACTGCAAACAGGAGGCTCATATTTCCTGTTGTGCTCTGAGTGAGAAAGAGTCCTTTGTTTCTGATTTGGAGTCTCATATCTTCTTCCAGCTTCCATGAATGTATGCCAGGCTAACTTATTAGTTTGCAAGTAGCCTTCATCAACGGAGATCAGATGCTAAGAGAGCCATGGCTTTCTGGAAGAAAAGGACTAAGGGCCTCATATGAAAAGGGTATGGAAAGACTCCCTAGGATTTGAGAAGGAACATTCTTGCTTAGAGTAAGCAGAGGCAGGGGAGAGGGGTGGCAGGGAGGAAGTAAGTGTCCCCTACTGTCCTACCTGCTAATGAGTATTTACAGGCTGAGTGACTGATGAAAAGCAGGATTGAATATAGTTGCCCCAGTAGTTATGTAATTATTGGTCATTGTCCTCCAGGCAGGAGGAGGTAGGGATATTATCATGGCAACGGGGCAAGAAGCATCACTACCCTTGCTGAAAGGCAATGTGGCTACAACTCTGAGTCCAGGAGTCCCTCAGGCTGAAATAGATGGTAATGACGAACTTGGACAGGTGGACAGGTCAAAAACATTAGGAATGTTTTCAATGGAGTCATGTGTAGTTCCTGAACCATCTGAAACCAAAAGTGAATATGCTGTGCTTACTAATGCAGAGCGTTCCCCCTCACCCCCGTGTCCTCTATCCCTCACTCCCCCCACTACTCTAATCTCAGTTGGTTTATGGGGAAAGAAAATTAGAGGTGGGCTGAGGTTTCCCTGTCCTCAAGAGGTACTGAAAACCATATGCACCTATTCATGTATACTGGGAAACTTCAAGAACAAAGGAGACTCAAACTTTTATGACTCTGTTAAATATAAGCACCCAGCTCATCATCCTACCAGGGCAAGAAGATGGCCAAATTCAACTGGGGTGCTGTTTTGACAGTATTCCAGGGGTGGGGGGGCAGTGGGAGAGGGGTGGAATCTAACATAACATTGTAGATGGATCTTGTGGGGTCAATTCAATGTGCTGTTGTTGCTTCTAGATCTGAATGTACAGTAGGATTGATGTGTTATGTGTTTATACTTCACTATCCCATAAGTGCCATAGGGCCTGCTCTCAGTCAGGGAAGAGCCACAGTGAAAGAACTGTTAGTGTGACAAACTCTCCTGAAACTTTCTACCAATGGGCAGGTCAGAAATTAGCATGCATGCCTCTACCCTCTAATGTCCAAAGCTGTCACTAGATAGGCAATGTCCGTTGGTTGGCAAGTCAGGAGCTCCAATCTCAATCACCAAGAGTGGCTAATAAATCCTTACAAAAATACACAGGGGCCTTCACACCAAGTAATTTATTGGGACTATTTAGGTAGACTAACAATGCTCAGTGCTTCCAGAAATCGAAGAAATCCTACTATTTCCTTGGATCTTCCATGACAAAAAAATGAGAATCATCATGTTATGACACTTCAGGCATTGGAGATAGCACTATCTCACTTGGCCATTTAACTTGATTCTTTGTATCAGAAAATGCACAAGTCAACATCCTCTGAGCAGAGCTCAAGCCATCAGGTTGCACTGGAACCTGTCCAGCCAGCTATGGAACACTTGAGATCTTGGCAACCCCATAGTTTTAATAATCGCTTTGAGCTATGAATATCTGATCTTGTGAGTGAGACACTGTGCAATAGAAAACAGCCTCCACCAAGAACATCCCCTTGTGATTCTGTACTTGGTTGCCTCCCTGATACAGCTACTCGGTATACTCCTTTTAGAAGCAGCTATCAGCTCACTGATGAGCTCTTGCCAAAAACAAATACCTAACCGAGGGAGGCCTTATGACTCTGCAGCCTGATATTCCCATTTTGGGGTGGGTCAGCTTGCACTCAATGGCTATGAAGGTGGGAAGGGACCAGAAAGCCTCACCTGACATATTCAAAAACACACTAGGCCTGGCTCCAGTGGTATTTCAACTTTACATGAAAAAGTGGCAACTCTCCCATTGGGAGAAACTTTATCCTCCACTACACTTACTGAATCAAAGCTACTGGCTCATTAGGCCCTTAACTCACAGATTCCTGTAAATGGCTTGGTCCTGGTTCAACTAAACTGAATCCAATGATGTCCATGGGGCTGCTAAGGATATCCAAACTCAGTACCAGCTCTATAGAATCAAAACTGGAAAATACTGTGTGATCTCACTTATATGTGGAATCTTAAAAAAATTTTTAAAAAATGAAAGAAAAAGATTGAACTTACAAATACAGAGAAGAGATTGGTGTTTGCCAAAGGTGAGGGGAGAGGGGTGGGTGAAATGGTTGAGAGGAGTCAAGAGGTACAGACTTCTAGTGATAAGATAAAGAAGTCCCAGGGACATAATGTGCAGCATGGTGACTACAGTTAACAATACTATATTGTATATTTGAAAGTTGCTAAAAGAGTAGATCTTCAAAGTTCTCATCACAAGAAAAAAATTTTTGTAATTACATGTGATGATAGATGTTAAGTAGACTTATTATGGTGATCATCTTGCAATATATACAAATACCAAATCATTATGTTGTACACTTAAAACTAATACAATGTTATATTTGTCAATTATATCTCAGTTTTTACAAATGGCAATGTTTACTCTGCTCAGTGGGCAAAACTCAAGGCAGATATACTGCATTCTACCTTTGACTTCATCTTAGGGCTCTCAGTGGTGCCTCACCACTGTTGAGACATTTTTAGGTTACAGACTTGGTGTTTCAGTCCACTCTGTCAACAACATTCTGGCATTTGAATTAATATGAGTCACTGTGATGTCCACAGACTCCCTTCACCCTTCATGTCTGCAACCAACTATAAAGTTAAGAAGCACACTTTATAAGACCACCCTCACTTCTGACAGCAATTATAGGTTCAGTAGCCTTCAAGACTACTCTTAGGCTCACCAGTTCACTAGAAGAACTCACTGAAAGCTGTTATGTTCACGTTATGGATTATTTTAGTCAAAGGATACATATTAAAATCAGCCAAGCAAAGAAGTACATAGGGCAGAGCCCAGGAAATTTCCAAAATATGGAGCTTCCAGTTGTCCTATCCCAAAGAGTCTTAGTGTTACTTTCTCAAACTTGCTTTGTGATAATATGCATGGTATATTATAAACCAGGGAAGTTTACTTGTTGCTTGTAGTTCAGAGTTTTTATTGAGGCTTGATCACATAAACCTGATTGACCACCAACATGGCTGACCACAGTCTCTAGCCCCTCAGGTGATTGACGGAGACCTCATGACCCAAAAACCCCACTCTAAATCATACTACATCTCAAAACCTGCCAGTAAACAAAGATATTTTTAGCAGGCAGAACATTACAAGGGCTTGGATATTACCTCTCAGGGACCAAAGATAAAGGCTCTCCCTCTCTTTTCAGACCATAATCAATCAGACAATGGTATGCTTTTTATTTCAAAAATGATTGAAAAATTTGTTGAGGGTAAAAATATTCAATGGTCCATGTGGATGGACTTTCCACACTCCCTGATATCCGCAAACATCTGGTATCACTTAGTTTTAGAATTATCTTCTCAAAAATAATGAAGAACATTTCCTATCCTTAGCTTTCATACTTTCTCTTTGTCCACAACTTAATAAGGTAGGTTGGTCACTGAGTATGGTCATCTCAGAAACAAATAATCCTCCCTCAGCCACTTCCTGGGTGACAATGATGAACAAGGTGTGGGGGTAGCATACAGACATCTTTTGAAAATGTGAGATTCTGCTCTATTTTTTACCATAATGCTATTTTCTTTTTCCTAAGGGCAATCCTTGGCTAGCTTGGTTGTCACACCTTGACTGCTGAGCCAAAACGGGACATAAGAGATTCAAACCAAACTCAGGTCTAGCCACCTGGATCTCTTCTTGCTTGATATGGTCTTACATCATAAGGATAATGACCATTTGGTTGCCCACTGCTTATTGAATCCTCCTACAGTAGCCCATACAGGACAAAGTACAGGACATAGTAGGTATCTGTAAGTCTTATAGAAATGCCCTTGCTGCTCTTGCAAATGATCCTTTGTCTGAAAGGGTTTGGTGTGAGTAGGGGATGACCGGAAAAGGGGTGAGGTTTTAGCTATTGAAATGGAGACACTGATTTTATGAACATGAAGGAGAGCACAAATCCTGGCACCTGGGGAGAGAACATCTTAGGTACCAAAAAGAATAAGGAAAGGAGGAAAATTAATCATAATTTTCTTTCAGAACCTTCTGTGGAAACTTTCACATGAAAGAAAATGTCTCAGTATGGCTCTTTAAAACTTTATTTACTTGACTTTATTTACTTAAAGTCAACTGAATCCTAGGTCACCCATCCATCCCCTTCCAGATGAGTCTGACCATGTCTCTTAACTTTCTCAAGATGTCTACGTGAAAGAGCACCGGATGGCCTTTACTCCCAAAATACATCTGGATGTCTTCCCCACCCCAATTCTTAATCATTTAGTTGGGCAGAGGAAAGCCAACCAGCTGGTACTGTGGAAAAACTGGTAGTCCTTCTTAAAAAAAAAAAAAAGAATAGACTCAATTATTTAAACCGAATTTTGAACTCTCAAGGCAATAATCCAGCCGGGTGGACTACATTGGAAGCACTTTCAACTTGTGCCCCCTCACTGATGCAGGTTCTATTTGGTCACCATCAATTATAAGCAACACTTTCCAAGGGCATCTTCAGAATTACATTTTCAGGTGGAAGCTAGGCATTAACATGTCTTTCTCCCAAAAAAACATATTGGCTTGCACCTTAGTAAGGGTAATAAGAGACCTTCCGTGTTTAAGGAAATACCCCCTCTGCCCTAGAAGGCATCCAGCTCGGTCAGAACTCACTGACTAGGGTTGATATGAATGAGACAATTGCCCTATATTTCTTACTTGCAAGACAATGTAGAGGCTGGGCAATCTTGAAAACAGTTTTATGCACCTGGCTTAATTCCTTAAGCCAGGTGGAAAGGTCAATATGGAAACTTAAAGGAGAAACCATCTGGCTTTCTACAAGACACCCTAATGGTTCATGGAGGTATGGCATGATTGAGGTAAATAGTGCATGTCAACCCCATCCTTCTGCTTGGAATCTTGCTGGGAATGCCTTAATTAAATGCTATTTGAGACAAACTAAGTAGATTTGGTCCCAGCCCCTATCAGTTAGATGAACTAAAATGTTGCAACCTTCAAAATGAATGCCATAGCAAAGATGATGCAGAAACAAAAAGGTACAATTATTTGGAGACCATTTCCCATGGATATCTCATATTTCTGCACATTTTTGTGAGCAAGGACACTACGACTAAGTACACTTTTTTCTGAACTGTTTTTAAGGATGTCTGTATAGCAGATAGAAATAGTGTGTTTCCCTCCAAGATAGAGTAAAGAAACCCACTTGTCTCCTACAAGGCAAAGTCAAACAGGTCTGCTTGCAGCTCCTTATAAAATATTGGGGTTTCTTAAACTTGGGGTTCCTTGGCTGTGATGGAAATCTGCTACATACACAGCATTCACTTGAGCCTTTCTGCATCTCCCTATCATGGGTCCAGAGGGGTAAGGAGAACTGATATACACATGAAGCTCATAGTGCTCGCTGCGATGGGGGTAACAAGCCCTTTGTCTTTGACACAGAAGTTTCATGTTTTCTACCAGAATTCAAAAAAATGGCAGCAGACTAATTCATTAGGCCTCTCTAGTAAGGTATACTTTCTGACCCTTTACAATTCTTGATAGTGGTCAGAACTTTCAAAACAAACTTATGTACCTAGCATGGGAGATGGGGGTGGGAGGGAGTCCAGAATGAGAAAAAAAATTGCATATAATTTCCGTCGTTGTTCTTTGGTTTTTTTTGTTTGTTTTGTTTTTGTTTTTTTAAAGATTTTATTTATTTATTTGAGAGAGAGAGAGAGAATGAGAGATAGAAAGCATGAGAGGGAAGAGGGTCAGAGGGAGAAGCAGACTCCCTACTGAGCAGGAAGCCCGATGCGGGACTCGATCCCGAGACTCCAGGATCATGACCTGAGCCGAAGGCAGTCGCTTAACCAACTGAGCCACCCAGGCGCCCTGTTCTTTGTTAATTTGTGCATTTTTTCTTCCTCATGGACAAATTTCCCCCTCTCAGTTAGGCAGAGACATATACAAAAACATAGTTCTCACTACCTAACCTCAAACTGAAATATATATATATATATGTATTTCTTTACTTAATTTGCAACTTAATATAAATAGGCTTGCCTTCATTTCATACATACAATTTGGGAAATCAATATTTTTGAATCAGAATATTAATATACTAAATAAGAGAGTAGCAACTGTTAAGGAAAATACTTTTCGGAAGTTATTAAAGTGGGATTATAACTCTTAGTCTATTGCTTTGCCAACTGCACAAAATATGTGTCTATAATGAACAATTCATACAATTCCCGAAATACTAGAAAAGGAAATACTGTGGGCAGCATCCAGTCCCATGGCAGTTATACTGAACCTCTTGAGTGCCGTAGATTTTTGCATTATGTACAAACACGTGATCATTTCAATTGGTCCATCTATGTATATGCCTGCTTTGAGTTATGAATATGCCAGTATATGAGTAATTAAAAGCTGTTATGTTTTAAGATCATCTATGAAATTATTTTTAAAATTTTTGTGATCTGGATCTTTTCTACAATTATTTCCAGTTGAAAATGTACTTCATCCTTTCTGGAATGGATAGCGGGAATATATATTCTGGGACATTTGAGTATAAAGGCCCAAAGGGACGTAGGCCTTGGGAACAGCTGGTTTTTTGGGCCTGACTTCTTGTAAATATTAAATCTAATTTTTCCCAATTACAGCCGGCACATATGGATGTAATCCTAGTAGGGGCATCTCATTCAAGAATATCAATATAGTTAATATATTTGGGTTCATTTAAAGTTTATAGTCAGAACAACCTCAGGACAAGGATTCAAACTTCCAGTGTCTGCTAGTTGGCAAAACTCCAAGTGAGATAATTCAGTTGGTTGCTATTTTTGTCTCAAATGAGTTTTATAACTGATTCTTATTGTTACATACTAGAGTCAGAAATACTCCACAAATAATGTTTAAAGAATATTTTCAGACACAGAAATAAGCGATCCTTGTATACATTCTTATGAAAATGCTTCATGTTATTTTAATTAAATTGCGATGTAAAATTATTTCACTTCTTATACACCTGCTAAAGGGATATTATAATATTTAAAATCAGACTTTTTAAGTCTGATATCAGTCATAAATTTCTAAGGGATTATTTTGTCATAACCTTATAATTGAAGGTTCTTATTAAAGAGGGACTTTTTTCCATATGATTTATGAATTTTAAAGTATAAATTTTATACATCACTAGTGTTACTTTTTGCAATAGATTCTGTGAGGTAAAAGCTCCCCTTCACTTGATTAATGGGTATCTGTTTATGAAGTCAGTAGTTCAATAGGCTCCATCGTTTTTTAACCAGATGATAGGTAAGTCTATTGGGTTGTTTAAAAAAAAGGAGAAACAAAGGATGGAAAGATAAGAGGGAGGGAGGGAGGGAGGGAAGGGAGGAAGAGAGAGGAGAGAGAAAGAAAGTGAGTTTAAGGAAATAAAAAAAATGCTATAAGCAGTCATCCACCAAATGGGGCATATATTTTAATATTTACCCTTTCAGTTTACTAAATGATAACTTGTATTAACTGTGAACATAGCCTGCCTTCTATCAGAAAGCAATTACTTCAACAGAAATGTTTAACTTTATGTTTAATTATGTCTGCATTTCTGAATAGCACAGAAGTTCAAGTGTGTAGATAATAAAGGGAAAAGGATTTCCCAAACAAGAACATGGGGAAGGCTTGACTATGTTCCAGTGAACTATGTCCATGGAACCTGAGCACTTGATTCAAATTCCCTGCTAATATTAAAAACTAAGTTATAGTAGCTATGATCCTGATTTGGACATTCAGACATGCAAGAAAGAATATAATCTGCCCCCTCCTTGAAAGAAAACATCTTTTCTTCTCTTTTATGTCAGAGTAATTCTGTACCCCTTTTATGGCTCTTATCACACCCTGCCTTCATTATAGTTATTTACGATATCTCCCCTCTCTCTGTACACTCCTCGGGCACCTGATTCACCCTTATATTGTTATAGTGGCTAGCATAGCCTTTGCACAGAAATGTTTGGGATATGAAGGAATAGAAAAAAGAATGACTCCTTTATACAGTTGACCCTTTGTGGGTGGCGCCAAGATTGTTGATGCCTCAGCAGCAACTCAGCATAGTTCAGAACTTATTCTTCCCTTACATCTGGGCATAATTCTGATCGTCATCATCAGTCACAACAGTTGACTAGGAGCTTCAGGATAATAGCTAAGAGAATGGGCCCCAGAGCCAGATTGCTCTGAATCCAAACCCTGCTTTGCTCCATTCCTATCTGTGTAATGTTTTGCAAGTTACTGTAGTTCTCCAGGCCTCAGCCAATCTCCACTATAGGATCGTTGTGAGATTTAAATGAGTTAATCCACATAAGGCACTTAAACATTGTCTGAAACATGGAACACATTGCCATGTGTTAGCCATCATCATCAGTATTAATTTAGAATTGCAATACTAAGCACAGACCTATCATGTGCACGAAGTTGAGAACTACCCTCAGGCTTTCTCTCTATTCACCAAAGGAGATAAACTTTCCTCAGAATATAGGAAAGACTCAATTTCTTTTCCTTAATTTGAACTTGACTGGGGTATAATTGACAAAATTGTAAGATATTTAAGGTGGGCATTGTGGCAATCTGATCGACATTATGAAAGGGTTCTAGGTTCTACTCTCTCCTCAAATTCCAGGTATACAGTGTTGTCACTCTTAGTCACCATGTTTTACTTTCCATCCTCAAGGCTCAATTTCATGTGCCCTAAAAACACCCTGAGGTTTTATTTTACTTTTCTCAAGCAAACTTTGTTACCTAAATTTCCTAAAGCTGACCAGTCAGATATCAGCTCCAAAATATCCCTCTGACAACCATATTCCTTCTGCCTGGGCCTGGAGATAACTTCTTGATTAGTAACCACTATCTCTATTTAATGAGAAAAGTACATTTCTTACAACTTTCCATAACATATCTCACTCTGTGAAGTCAATCAGAGCTGGTTTCAGGTTTGAAAATAGCATTCACCATTCTTCTCCCAGCATGAATTGAAGCATATACTTTCCTTCGAGATGCAAGCTTGAAAAGACTGTGATTCACTGCATTTGATTAAGTAAATCTTCATAAATACATTCCTGGCAATGGAAATATAATGGATGTTTATCCTTTATCTTGTGTTTTGATCTTTAATGGATCATAATAGTAGTAATAATAATAATTAATAATAACAATAAATCCATTTTCTGATGGCCAGGATAGGCATGTTACACCTGGCAACTTGACCAGATTTTCATTCTGGACACACACTGTCAGAGAAACCAGATAAAAGCTCAGTTTTAAGAAAGTGAGAGACTGACCGCTGATGTATTCAAGAAATAAATAGCTCTACTACATTAATAGAATTCTAATATACCTCACCCAGGCTTACATGGAACTTGTAATGACAGTATATTTAAGAGAAATTAACTCAAGATATGTAAATTGATTGAGTGCTGAACTGTGCCACAGTTATTAGAACTAATTTGCCCCATCTGAATCTTAAATTGACATTTATACTGTTTTAATAAGAATCCATTATGAGGCTCATTTTAGGGAAAGGGATTCTATTGAGCAAAAGTAACCACATATGCATCCAAGCAAATGCCAAGTAGAACAAGTAATAGATTTTAAATGGAAGTTAAAATTCATAAATGTAATGAGTGATAATAATATCTCATAATTTGTATAATTCTTTTTATTAACAAAGCCCCTTCAAATATCCTGTCTCATTCAGTCTTCATAAAATTCTTTGGTAAAGAAAGATATTTATCTGTAGTTTAGGTCTGACACCCTATGGATTTCTATTGCTGTTTGACAATAATATCTTATGAGTTGGGATTTTATCAAGGCAATATTCAAGAATAAACCATTGGAATTGAATTAGTCATGTTTAAATGTTCTAGGAAAGTCAGTGGAGCTAAAGAACATTACATTACCTTATTTCTTATCCTTTCAAAAAACATGACTAATTTGCATGAGAGACCAGGTGGTCAATTTGCATAGATAAGACCCTAGAAAATGTGTGCTACATTATGAGGTTTGGGGGCCGGGGGGAAAGGAAGGCTGGAAGAATAATGCAGGGTGTGCTTTTTTTTTTTTTTATCTTTGGTTTGTTAACTCAGGCAAAGTCTGACTGGATCAGCAGGGACCAAAAATCTCTTTGTTCGTTTTCTAAAACCTTGGCCGTTTTTCAAACTAAAAATATCATATTTATATTTTAGGCACACTTAATAAAGTAAATAATAATAGAATAAAATAATCAAAAAATAATAGAAAGTTGAATTGAGAAATGTAGCATGGCTAAAAATAGTTTCAACTCATCTAAATTTCATTTTCTTGATAGAGCATTCCTTACTTTATCCTTCTATTTAAAATATATTATAATATTAAAATGTATTAGTTATAGAAACAATACTTATTATATGCATTTTATTCAACTTTTGCTCACTAGTAATGGATCTGAAAATACTTCAAGCTTCTTAAAATAAAGCTACTACAGTTGTTTCCCCCTTCTTAAAGCTGACATTAGGAAATGGAATGTTAACTCTTCTATTTTTGGGTAGCAGAGGGTGGTTTGTGCACTCTTCTTGTATCAAATTTGCTAGCTACAGGGGAAAGAACAAGTGCCATCATTTGTAGGTTTTACTCTGATAAGGGACAGAATAGTACCTCCACCACTACAAAACACCTCCCTTTCCCACTTAAAATGACACTTGGTAAGAATGGGAAGCACTAGTGGAGATCAAAGTTATCTCAGTAATTAACCTTTAAGAAAGAGAAATCCCTGGTTATCCATGATAGGAGTGGAGAGGAAGGATGATATCTAAATCCCTCTAAATATTCAATAAAATAAATTTTCGTTTATCCTCCTGATAACTCAAGAGATGGGTGCAGGTTCTCTGGAGGGAAAGAAAAACAGCCACATCAACTTACAATGGAAGAAAGCTTCAGATGTGAACCTTTCAGAAAGAAATTCCCAGTCACAGAGCAGGGTCAATGAGTGGCTATTCAAGGAATGTCTAATGTTCAACTCTCAAGTTGTTTCCTTTTTAGATTTGTAAGTAACCACCATCATTCCTAAATATCTACTTAAAATCTTGCACATAGGAAAAAAAAAAAAACTTCTGTTAGTTGTGCACTGAAGAATGGAGACATACAGAAAGAATAAAGAGACAATTCAACCTAATCAAGCAAAAGACAGGAGCAAGAATAAGAGTGTTTCTTCTTTTTTACAAGGGAAATCCTGTGAACATATTGGAATTCCCGGAATTTCCTGGGATGGAAGTTCAAGTTTTATTTATTTTTTTTTTGTTTCCAATATATATTAGAAGAGAGAGAAAGTCGGATGTTTGGAAAATAGTTCACTACATATGTGACTTTTATTCATGTAAACACTATTTATGCCAGGTTCATTTAAAGTGCTGTGGTATTTAATAAACTGGTAACATAGGATCTTTCCTATTGCTAATTTATTTCCTTATTTGTGTATCCTGAAGGGGAGGCAGCCCATTGTCCTAGAAATAGTACACAATGGCTGGCCCATCAGCAGGCAGCAAACAGCTTGGTTATAACTCTGTCATGGAATTTCCTGGAGATCAGGGACTTTTGTCATCTATGATGCTCTATCCGCAGTACCTTGTAAATATTTGATGAATGAAAATTTGTACTTCTGTCTGGCTCATTATTTAAAATTTTTCACATAAAAAAAACCCGTGTTAGTAGTGCCTTTAAAAATGAAAGTATAACACCCAAAAAACAAGTAACCCAGTTAAGACATGGGCATAAGACATGAATAGATACTTTTCCAAAGAAGACATCCAGATGGGTAGCAGACACATGAAAAGATGTTCAACATCACTCATCATCAGGAAAATACAAACCAAAACCATGATGAGGTACCATCTCACACCTGTCAGGATGGCTAAAATTAACAACACAAGAAAAAAAAGATGTTGGCAAGAATGCAGAGAAAGGGGAACCCTCTTGCACTGTTGGTGGGAATGCAAGCTGGTGGAGCCACTGTGGAGAAGAGTATGGTATGGTATTTCCTCAAAATGTTAAAAATAGCACTACCTGGGGTGCCTGGGTGGCTCATTCGTTAAGCATCTGCCTTTGGCTCAGGTCATGGTCCCAGGGTCCTGGGATCAAGCTCCGCATCAGGCTCCCTGCTGGGCAAGAAACCTGCTTCTCCCTCTCCCACTCCCCCTGCTTATGTTCCCTCTCTCTCTGTCTCTCTCTCTCTTTCTGTCAAATAAATAAATAAATAAAATATTTAAAAAAAAAATAAAACTACCTTACAACCCAGCAATTGCTCTACTAGGTATTTATCCAAAGGATACAGAAATACAGATTTGAAGGGGTACATGTACCTTCCTGTTTATAGTAGCATTATCAACAATGGCCAAACTATGGAGAGAGTCCAAATGTCCATCAACTGATGAATGGATAAAGAAGATGTGGTATAAATACATACACACACGCACACACACACACACACACTGGAATATTACTCAGCCATCAAAAAGAATGAAATCTTGCTATTTGCAATGATGTGCATGGAGCTAGAGTGTATTATGCTAAGTGAAATAAGTCAGTCAGAGAAAGACAAATACTATGTGATCTCATTCATATGTGGAATTTAAGAAAGAAAACAGATGAACATATGAAAGGGGGAAAAGAAAAAAGGAGAGAGGGAAACAAGCCATAAGAGACTCTTAACAATAGAGAACAAACTGAGAGTTGATGGAGGGATGTGGGTGGGGGATGGGCGAGATGGGTGATGGGTATTATGGAGGGCACTTGTTGTGATGAGCACTGGGCATTTTATGTAAGTGATGAATCACTAAATTCTACTCCAGAAACCAATATTACACTGTTATGTTAACTATCTAAAATGGAAATTAAAAAAAAATGAAAGTATGCATAAAGACTGATTTACTCAAAGATTTAAAACTAATAAATCCTGAAAACCTACCTGAAAATGGGACTCTTTACATAAGAGTTTAAAGTAGTTTCAATTCTGATAGGCAGTTATAGAGAAGAGCAATTTTGACTTTTCTTTTTAATTAGTTGTATCTATAACTGTAAAGCTTTTTTGTTGTTTTTTTTCCCTATGAATAATTCTCCAGATAATGTCATTTTGAGCATTAACTGCATCTGATGAAAGTAGAATTGGTATTGCTTGGGAGGTTAAGAATAATTTTGATGGAATCGTTACTTCACTGTGAATATAATATCATTATTTTTCCTATATACACATACAATTATTCTTCCAATGCCACAGATTTGAACATTTGATTGAAAGATAAAACCTTTTTTTTAAATGTTAAGAATAAATTTCTTTCCTGTCCATGCAAATAAAGAGTCCCAATATATACATCAATCTGTGTAGTGATTTCTATTCACTCACGCCTACTTGCATCTCCGCATTTTAAGGAAAAGTATTTTAAGCATCTTGCTGATGCTACTTCTTCTGTTATAATCTGAAAAAAACAAAATCACATGGTTTATGGGTTTTAGCATAAGGGATACATATTTTTCCCCTAGAGTCCAATTCATTAACAAATTTTACTTTTCTAGACACCTTTACCTGATCGAATGCTACTATTGCATTCTATCCCTGCAAAGAACATCTCTAATGTTACCCAGCTACTGTTTTACCATGCTCTCTAGTTTCACTTTCCTGTCTCATGCCATTCTCTCTCTCTCTCTTTCCGGGTAACTTTACTTTGACAGGTTGGCATTGCATTCTTTTTTTTTTTTTTTAAAGATTTATTTGAGAGAACGAGAAAGAGAGAGAGTACATGAGAGGGGGGAGGGTTAGAGGGAGAAGCAGGCTCCTCGCTGAGCAGGGAGCCCGATGGGGGACTCGATCCCGGGACTCCAGGATCATGACCTGAGCCGAAGGCAGTTGCTTAACCAACTGAGCCACCCAGGCGCCCAGCATTGCATTCTTTATTCATTATGTTTCTATAATTAGAATTCTGACAATAAGAAAAGAAAATAGCATGGGCAGAGGTACAGGTTTTGAATCTCTCCAATCTCCTCATAACAGCAGAACAATGGTGTGAGAAGAAGCTGCTGAGAATGGAATAAATCTGCAGAGGCAATAGAAACAAAGACAAGGAACACTGAAATTCAAGTTGGGGAGGGGAATAAAGTCGGGAAATCTCAGAAAACAAATCACCATGTTTTCAGCACTATAAATTTTTTTTTGAAATTAAAAGAAAGGAGAGGGAGCTCTGGAAAGCTAGAACTATGTTAAATCACATCTTTTTTTAAGATAAAATGATTGTTTTATTCTTATTTAATAAAAATAAAGACTAAAGAAAACATACCTATGAGAAACTACAACATAGATATAATACATTACTTTTACCAATTGAGTACTATGGTAAAGATGGGCTTCAGTGATTCAGGGCCAAGTTAACATGAAACATGTTATGTCTCAATGCTTTTATGCCAGTACTAATTTTGAACCGTGTCACAACAAAAAAGAGCACAAAGATGGAATCCTGTATAAGGCAATTTGACTTAGAATGCCCTCGAGGTTTAGAAATAGTAATTGTGAGTAATTAAAAAGACTTCACTCAAACCGCTTGGATTTAAATGTAGGCTTAAAATCAAGAAAATTTATTTTTTAAGTGCATTCAAGTGAATCAGTAAAGTAAATCTTTTTGAAAGATAAAACTAATTTTTTTAAAAAAAGAGCAACTCTAGGGGTGGGGGTAAGGGGTTGGGCAAAATGGGTAAAAGGAAGGAGATACAGGTTGCCAGTTACCAAATGACTATGTCATGGGAATAACAGACACAGCATAAGGAATAGAGAGAATGATATGGTAATAGTGATGTATGGGGACAGTTGGTAGCTACGCTTGTGGGGAACATAGCCTAATATATAGACTTGTCGAATCACTATTTTAAAGTACACCCAAAGCTAATGTAACAGTGTGTCAACTATATTCAAATAAAAAAAAAATTACAAAAAAAAAAATTTTAAGTATACCTAACCAAATTGGTTCAGAGTTTCAGGGTTGGTGAACACATCCAGGTGCTGGGAGTGTGGCATGCCCAGCAAGGGCATGAATGCTCTGCACCCTATCCCCGCTTTTTACCCTATTCATCTCTTTCAACTGGCTGTTCCTACATTGTATCTTTTATTAAAAAAATAATAATAATCTAGTAAGTTAAAAAAAGGCAACACAAAAGGGTCATAGTGAATTCTATACAAAGTTATTATAAGAAAAAAGAGAGAGAGAAAATAAGGAGCACAGTAAAACCCCTACAATGAAAATAATGTAAACTATAATACTAATAATAACAAATGTAAACCTTAATGCACTACTTCAAGAACAACTAAAAAATTAAAACAATTATACAAGACCTAAAAATACCATAAATCTGAATTACAAAATAGAAGAAATGAAGTAGAACTTTGGAAAGAAAAATAAAACAATCATTAGGAAACACAGACTAAACTAGAAAGAATACAAGAGCCATGAACATAGTACATAATGTCTTAATATAAATAGAAGAACAAGGGAAATGAAGAGCTAAATAAGATTAAGAGAATGTGATGATTGTAGAAGACAGATAAGATCTAACAGATGCCAGAAAATCCTGAAGAAAACAAAGCAAGGGTACAGGACAAATACAAAAAAACTACATTCTAAGAAAACTTCCCAGAGACTTAAATAAAAATCTATTTGTAACTACATATTGAAAGAGTATGCCTCATCCCTAAGACTACCAAACACTAAGATATACTCAGATATATTCTACTACAATTACCGGGCTTTACAGAAAAAAAAACAAAACAAAACAAAAAAAACTTCAAGTATTAAGGTAAAAAGATCAAGTGATAAACAGCCAGCTAACAAAAGAAGGACAATTAAGGACGATTGGGTTATTATCAAACTGATGCTATGCTTTATGGTAGAAGAAATGGAGTAACATTTTTGTTAGCCAAGTGAAGAAAATGTGAACTGAGGAATGTATATCCAACAAAACTGAATTTCCATATAAGTTTATCTGATATCAATGTGCAAAAATTCAAGGGAAGATGTTCCTTTGATCCCTGTCTGAAGAATCTACTACAGAACAGTTTCAAAGAACCAAAATGACTATTTGAAAGAGACCCTGCCATAAGGACTGAAGGTGAATATTAAGTATACAATTGCATGGACAGCTAAGTCTAACTAGGTAGGAGATAAAGTGCAATATGTAGTAACTGTAATCTCTGACAATGTAGATATATTATGACTGAAAAAAAAAAACAGGAAAATGAGGGAACATGCAAAAGATATTTTTTAACTGTTTTCAGTCACTTTTTTTTTCCATAGTATTAATATTAGTGTTGCACCTCTAAGTGAATTATATAAATGTTGGGTAAAACAACTGAGTCATTAAAATTGTATCATCCTCTGAGCCCTGAAGATTAATAATACTGAAAAAAAATGAAAGAAAGAAAAAGAAAGAAGAAAATGAAAGTAAAGAAAAAGGAAAACTTTAAAAATTGTTCACCTTTGGAAGATCAGAAACAAAGGAAAGTTTTTTTTTAAGAAAATGAGTATAACTTATCATTGGGAAACCCTTTGGAGAAGCTTCATTTTCCTTCCTCACCCTAGGCTTACTCTATTTTCTAGAGGACATGGACTAAACCTGCATCTTATTTAGTTCTCATAACGGTCATGTAAAATAATTATTATCTCCATGTTACAGAGACAAAAATAAAGCTCCAAGACACAAAATTATTTGCATAAAACCTCATAGCTAATAAACTGGGCTGTAGTTCAAATTCAGTTCTTTTGAGTCAAAGTCCAATGTCCATTCTGTTATGATACATGTGCACAGAAGCACAAACAAAATACAAGAGAAAAGAGGGGCTCCAGGGTGGCTCAGTCAGTTGAGCGGCCGGCTCTTGCTTTGTGCTTACGTGGTGACCTCAGGGTCCTGAGCTCAGCCCAACAGTGCGCTCCATGCTCAGTGCAGAGTCGGCCTGAGATTTTCTCCCTCAGCCCCTCCCCTCCCCTACCACTCGCTCATGTGCACGTGCGCTGGCCCTCGCTCTTTCTCTAAAATAAAATAAATAAAATATTTAAAAATAACACACAAGAGAAAAGACTATTCTCCCAGTATTTCCAATAATTTCCACTGACTAGCATTGTTTTTAATTTGTATTAAGGTCTAAAATACAGGGGGGGACGTTCGCTTGTCTTACTACCTCAAAACATCTATGAAATTTTGCGTATGTCTACGGCCATACAGTGTTGAATATCTTCAGCATCCCAGTGGGCTCCCTCCTGACCCCTCACAGTCAATACCGTCCCCAAAACTAACTTAACTTGTATCCAAAAAGCTATGTTTTCTTAAACTTTACAAAAATGGGATTCTATAGTAAGTTCCATTCTGTGTCTGGCTCATTTTGCTCAGCCTCGTGTCTCTGAGATTTACCTGATACTTGCGTCTGTGTGATTGTATCCAACACACTCTAATGTGTTCTTTTCTTTTGATGTATTTACTCTACCGTGAGTAAATATCCACAATGCATTTTTATGTTGATTGAGATCAAATTGTTTTAGTGTGAGGTTATCATAAATAAACCTGCAATAAACATTGCTTTGCACATATTTTGATGACCATAAGCACTCATTTTTCTTGGGGATGACCTCATGTCATAGGATAGGGATATACTTAGCTGTCAGGTGAGGTTAGTCTCATTATAACCTAAACAATTCTGGGTTTGGCCCAAATAACCACAACTTCTTAAAGACTTTTTTCCCATTGCAGGAAACCTTCAAACTCCTTCAAGGCAAATAAGAAAGGCCCTTGTTGCACTTTCTACTGACATCTTTTCCAGCCTGATCTATTGTCAGGACTGATATTAAACCTGACTCCCTAGAGACATAGAACAGCTTGAAATTACCTATTCTGATGCTACCACATTCACATTTTTGCTAATGCCTAACCTTCTGCCTAGGGAGTTCTTCCCCACAATATTAATTTTGTTTCATCTTATTTATCCCTAAAGATGTATTTATATTTCTGACAACTTCACCAGACTGTGAGTTCTTTCAGAAAATTCTCTCATTCATCTTTATGTTCCTAATCCCCAGCTTTTTATCTGAAAAGCACTTATATAAGTGAACACATGAATTCAGGAAACATCCAGTATCAAAGAACTGGAAGAAAAGACATCTTTGTTGTACCAACTTGCCTCCCCTAGTTCTGTCCCTTTTAGTGCAAAATTGCATCTCTAAAGTTATAATAGAAAATTAAATATAGTAAATTTAAAGATCTTAAATCTCTAAGATTAATGCATAGGGTCTAAATTTTCAAAGATTATGGTCACTAATTTTGAATTCAAATGCAAAATTTTAAAAATTGCTTTGTACAACTTATCCATGATCTTAATAATTTCAAGATGGTGTTCCAAATGGAACTTCTTCCACAACAAAGAATAAAAATATTATATTTTTACCCATTTAAGTATTAGGATTTCTGTACATACATATAAATTGATCTGGAACTAGACTGTACATCTGGCAACATTTTGTAAACTGGATTAGAACCTCATGAAAAATCAAAATGCACTACAGACTTAGTGTAAAGCTGTAGCTTAATTGTATTCCTCATACCCTATAATAAGCATGCATTAAGATTAGATTGTCATCAAAGGCATATGGTTAACCAAATGTGCGAAGAAATACAAGGTTTCAGAGTAAAACATTAGCAATGTATATGCAAGTGAAAATGTTGTGTGTAACTATACCAAAGTAGACATATGCTTTAAATAGTTGCCACTTCTCCTCATCACAGAACCATTTCAGTTTTAAGGAAGAGGTACAACTCGGGTCATGATCCCAGGGTCCTAGGATCGAGCCCCACATCGGGCTCCCTGTTCGGCGGGGAGCCTGCTTCTCCCTCTCCCTCTGCTGCTCCCCCTGCTTGTGCTCACACTCTCTCTCTCTCTCTGTGTTAAATAAGTAAGTAAAATCTTTTTAAAAAAATTTTTTTTTAAAAAAGCCAAAAAGAACAATTCTTGATGCATTAGATCTCTAGTACTTTGCATGGCAATTTTCACTCTGAAGTACCAAGAGAAAACCTTCTCTCTCCTTCTTTCTGAAAGGTTTATAGAAGATGTTTTTTTATTGGTCTCAATTTTTGTTACAAGGGAAAAAAAAGAACCTGATGTCTGGGCAATGTGCTACACTAGCTGATGTTGAACAAACAATTCCATATGCTGATCCAAGTGTAGAAGGTGAAAACTTCTGCCATCATTAACTGTGATTGAGTCCTTTCCAGGAATCAGATATTATAACATTATCAGTTTTTCATCTTTTATTTAATATAGTTCCTGTAAAGTGTGAAATATTAGAAGAAATTCATATAGATTTTATTTGTGCAGTGACTTAAAAAGGGGGATTCAGTTGTGGGAAGTTACCAGGAAAAGCACACTAAATAAGTGTGAGGTTATTGTGCAGATTTAAGTTGTTGCCTTCAGCATTGATGAGAGTTTCTAGAAATGTGGTCAACCCCTTTATCCTGGTGCAGCAAGGGAGATATCCTTATGAATGGAGATTTTCCCTATACATGTAAGTAAGTCTTACAAAAACGTAACTTCTTCTACTCAGTTTCCAGATCTTCTCCTGTGTCTGCTGTTTCTTTAAAATAATCACCTTGGGGCACCTGGGTGGCTCAGTCAGTTGAGCATCCCACTCTTGGTTTTGGCTCAGATCATGATCTTCCATTGGTGAGATCGAGCCCCATCTCAGGTTCCGCACTTAAAGGGGAGTCAGCTTCAGATTCTCTCTCTCCTTCTCCCTCTCCCTGACCCTCTGCCTCTACCCTGGCTCACTCTTGCACACATGCTCTCTCTTTCTCTCTAAAATAAGTAAAATCTTTTTAAAAAAAATAATCACCTTAAAACAATCCTTAGTCCAAAGAAACACATTTTGGAAAGGCAAATTCTCCTTCCTTTCAAATGCCAAGTTCTTGAGATTCTGGATTTTATAAAGAAAACAGACAGGACTGAACTTCTCCCAAGAATATATGATCAATCTTTGGGTGTCTCTTAGAATAACTTTACTTTAACCAATTGCAACTGAAAACTCTAGGGGCTGAAAATTCTGGGATCATATAAGCTACAAAGAATATGGAAGTAATTAAACTCAGAAAATGATAAGGAAAATGACAACAGAATAACTGCAGGACAGAAAAAGCTCACAAGGATTTTAAAGAAAGAGACCATGAATACATAAATAGCCTAAACATCATCTATGTCAATGACAAACTCCGTCCTTGGGCAAATACTTTCAGTAGAAGGGAATTGGGCTGTGTCTTGGGGACATTCAAACCTTGATCCGAGGTTCTGCACATATTAGAAAACTGTATGGAAGAGCTTCCCAGGTAGGCAGAAGGAGAAAAGGAATAGTTTGCCACTGCTAACTCCAGTCTTTATTTTCTCAAACCTTACCACTTCCCTTATCCAGTGTTTGAAGAAGAAAAGGGAAAGGAAAGAAAGGGAAGGGGTTGGGGGAAGGAAGATGGAGGAGACAAGGGAAGGTAGGGGAAGAGAGAGGTAGGGAGAGAGAGAAAATGAAAGGACAGTGGACAGAAAAACTGTCAGAAGGTTCCTACTGAATTTCTCTGGAAAAACTATAGAAATTACAAGAAAGAATGCATCAGAGGAACAAAAAAAACTAACAAGCACTACCAAAACCTGCAAGAAACTATGGAGGAGACTACAGATTGTCGTTGTGGTAAGGAAAGTGTTCATATTTTGCCCTGTTCTTTCTCCTATGTTGACTTAGAAAAATCATCACTTGCTGCTTGGGCACAGAAGCCACCAACATCCACAGAGTAATCTCAGAATGCTGCAAAAGCCCTCTTGGGGTAAGAAATGGATTCAAACAGATCTAGGGTGGCCTTCTGCCCTCCAACATTCATTCCGTTAATGCCTTCCTATGCCCACCACTAGTGGTTTACAAACTAAGGAAACAGTCTTCTCCCTTTCTTTCCAAGAATTTAAAAGTGAGTCCCTGACCAAAGGAGTAGTCCGATGATAAGCAAATGGTCTCATCATCAGTGGTTCTCATCTGATGATGATAAGCAAGAGTGAACAATAGTAGTTCTATAGTGCCTGAAATTCTCTACTGTGAGCTTCATGCCCTTCCATATCCCAAAATTTACCAGGAGAGAAACAAACTAAAATGTAGTCCTTAGTGTTCTCCAATACCCATTACCAGGCAAAGCAGCTGATAATTTCATAGGATAATGTGCTTATAAGACAAAAGAATAAGTACAACCACTATAAAAGAAAAACTATGATTTGAATATATATGAATAAAGCTGAACAGAGAAATAGAAAAAGTATAATAAAGTATGAGTAAAATATAAAGTATAATAAATACAGTTAAATATATGAAGATGTTAACAATATCAAATAAGAGTAAGAAACTGAAGAACTAATCAAATTTTAGGTCTAAGAATAATAATAGTTGAAAGAAGAAAAGAGATATTGAATAAACAGCACGATGAACACAGTTTAAGAACAAATTAATGAGCAGGAAATCAGACTCAGGCCATCTTCCAGAAATACCAAGAAAAACTACAATCTAAAATGATATCTGACATAAAATTCAAAAAGGGGGGTATAGAGATTTCTATTGCCAACATCCAGAGACTTGGAATCCCTGAAATAAAGGAAATTTTTTATAAAGGAAGAAAAAATGAAGATAAAGTTCCTAGAATTAAAGAAACATGGAAGACCCCAGATTGAGAGTTCTCAGAGAAATAAAGAAAGCAAATAATAAAAAACTTCACTTCTAGACACATCATTATGATAATCAAGAATACAAAAGACAAGGGAAGAATTCTGAAGCTTCCCAAGAGGAAACTCAAATCATCTATACAGGGATAGGAATAAGTTGACCTCAGACTTCCCTGCAGCAATACTTCATGTTTTAATGTATTCAAAAGAAATAATTGTAATGTGAGAATTTTATATCCAGCCATATTACCAATTAAGTATTAGGGAATGATTAAAAAAAAAAACTTCTCAGACATACCAAGCCTCAGATATTTTGCCACGTTAAAGCCACCTTAAAAACAAACCTGAAAAAATGTATTGAAATAAGAAGAAAAATAAAGGTGGTTATTTAAAAAATTATACATTCAACATCATCAAACACCATGATAACATTTGTAATCTAGAAAGCTAGAAACAAATAAAAGAAAAAGAGAAAATACATTGTAACCAACAAAAAAAATTCTAGTAAATATCATCACTGTCGTAGGTGATTATCCTGTAGGACAATCAATGAAATCAGTAGCCCAAACTCCTAGAAGTAAGAAAGAAGTTGACCTAGGTTTATTGATATAAAATCAAACTGCAAACTTCAATAACATCTCTTTATACAAACAATAACAATTAGAAAATATAATAAAAATTATATGCTACCTACACATTAAACATTTCTAGGAATTATTCCAAATTGATAAACTCAAGACTTTATGGAGGAAATTTTAAAGCTCTGATGTAGATTATGGATGAGCTGAATAAATGGAGAGACAGAGTATGTTCTTGGGTAAGACAACTTAAAGTATAAAGATGTCAGTTCTCCCCTATAAATTCAGTGCAACTTTAATTCACTAGGGTTTTTGAGCAATTTGATATATATACTCTAAAATTTATATGGGAAAAAAAGGGTCCACAAATAGCAAAGTCTATCTAAAAAAGAGGAGAAACAAGGGAGAATTTAACGTATCAGGTATTAGTTCATACTATATAGCCTTATTAAAATATCTCTATATAAATAGATATGAATATAAATTCACATGCATACATACTGCAATGGCAATATGTTATTGGAACAAGCACAGACAATGATCCAAAGAAAGAAAATAGACAGTTCAAACACTTACCATCTATGTATTACAAAGAACTTTATATATACTATATGTATTATACTATAAAGGTGGCAGCACAACCAATGGGCAAATGGCCAATTGTTTAATAGATGGAGTTGGAAAAAATGGCACTACAGTAAATGAAGTGAGGTGAATGGTGTAGGCACTATAATGTAATATTAGGCTACTATTAACGTTCTGGCTTTACATTAGGAGAATCATCTGCTTCCAGACCACCTTTGACCATGGAGAACTGAAACCAGGGAAACTAAAACCACAGATAAAGGAGAAAAATATCATTGGAGCTCTGTCTTTGTCTTTTCCGGCTGCTATAACAAATCTTCAACTGGGGTGGAGCACTTATAAACAACCGAAATTTATTTCAAAACAGCTCTGGAGGCCAAGAAGTCTAAAATTGAGTGACTGGTGAGGTCCCACGTCCCAGTTCATAGATGGCCATGTTCTCAGTGTGTCCTCACACGGTGGAAGGGGCAAAAGAGCTATCTGGTGTCTCTTTTGTCTTTTTTTTTTCCAAGTTTTTATTTAAATTCAAGTTAGTTAACATATAGTGTAGTATTGGTTTCAGGAGTAGAATTTAGTGATTCATCACGTATAACACCCAGCACTCATCTCAACAAGTGTCCTCCTTAATGCCCATCACCCATCTAGCCCATCCCCCACTCACCTTCCCCCAGCAACAGTATGTTCTCTAAAGTTAAGAATCTCTCAGGGCACCTATGTGGCTCAGTCAGTTAAATGACCAACTCTTAATCTCAGTTCAGGTCCTGACCTAAGTTTTGTGAGTTCAAACCCAGAGTTGGGCTCCAGCCTACTTAAAAAATAAAATAAATAAAATAAAATAAAATAAAAGTCTCTTATCATTTACCTCTCTCTCTGTTTTTATCTTCTTTTATTTTTCCTTCCCTTCCCCTATTTTCATCTATTTTGTTTCTTAAATTCCACGAGTGAAATCATATGGTATTAGTTTTTCTCTGACTTATTTCGCTTAGCATAATACAGTCTAGCTCCATCCACATCATTGCAAATGGAAAGATTTCATTCTTTTTGATGTCTGAGTAATATTCCATTATATATATATATACCCCTTCTTTATCCATTCATCAGTTGTTGGACACTTGGGCTCTTTCCATAGTTTGGCTATTATTGATAATGTTGCCATAAACATCAGGGTGAATGCACCTCTTTGAATCTGTGTTTTTGTATCCTTTGAGTAAATACCTAGTAGTGCAATTGCTGGTTTGTAGGATAGTTCTATTTTTAACTTTCTGAGGAACCTCCATGCTGTTTTCCAGAGTGTCTTCATCAGTTTGCGTTCTCACTAACAGTGTAAGAGGGTTCCCTTTTCTCCACATCCTGGCCAACATCTGTTTCCTCTGTTGTTAATTTTAACCATTCTGACAGTTGTGAGGTGATATCTCATCATGGTTTTGATTTGTATTCCCCTGGCAATGAGTGATGTTGAGCATCTTTTCATGTGTCTATTAGCCATCTGGATATCTTCTTTGGAAAACTGTCTATTTATGCCTTCTGCACATTTCTTAACTAGATTATTTGTTTTCAGGATGTTGAGTTTGATAAGTTCTTAATAGATTTCAGATACTAACCCTTTTTGGATGAGTCGTTTGCAAATATCTTCTCCCATTCTGAAAGTTGCCTTTTAGTTTTGTTAATTATTTCCTTGGCTGTGCAGAAACTTTTTATCTTGATGAAGTCCCAGTAATTCATTTTTACTTTTACTTCTCTTGCCTCTGGTGATGTGTCTAATAAGAGGTTGCTAAAGCTGAGATCAAAGAGGTTACTTCCTGCTATCTTCCCTAGGATTTTGATGGTTTCCTGTCTCTCATTTAGGTCTTTCATCCATTTTGAATTTGTTTTGGTATGGGATAAAGAAGTGGTCCAGTTTCATTCTTCTGCATGTTGCTGTCCAGTTTTCCCAACACCGTTTGTTGAAGAGACTGTCTTGTTTCCATTGGACATTCTTTCCTGCTTTGTCGAAGATTAATTGACCCTAGACTTGAGGGTCCATTTCTGGGTTTTCTATTCTGTCCCATTGATCTATGTGTCTGTTTTTGTCCCATCTTGAATACAGCTTTGTAATAGAGCTTGAAGTCTGGAACTGTGATGCCTTCTGCTTTGTTGTTTTTTTTTTTTTTTTTTCAACATTACTTTGGCTATTCAGGGTCTTTTTTGACTCTCTACAAATTTTGGAATTGTTTGTTCTAGCTCTGTGAAAAATGCTGGTGTTATTTTGATCAGGATTGCATTAAATGTGGATTGCTTTGGGTAGTATAGACATTTTAACAATATTTGCTCTTCTAATCCATGAGCATGGAATGTTTTTCCATTTCTTTGTGTCTTCTTCAATTTCTTTCATAAGTGTTCTATATTTTCAGTGTACAGATTTTTTACCTCTTTGGTTAGGTTTATTCTTTAACTTAAGGTTTTTAGTGCAATCGTAAATGGGATTGATTCCTTGATTTCTATTTCTACTGCTTCATTATTGGTATGTAGAAATGCAACAGATTTCTGTACTTTGATTTTAGATCCTACAACTTTGCTGAATTCATGTATCAGTTCTAGAAACTTCTTGGTGGAGTCTTCAGGGTTTTCTACATAGAGTATCATGGCATCTGTGAAGAGTTTGACTCCTTCCTTGACAATTTGGATGCCTTTTATTTCTTTTTGTTGTCTGATTGCTGAGGTTCACACTTCCAGTATTATGCTTAATAATGGTAGTGACAGTGCACATTCTTGCCTTGTTCCTGACCTTAGGGGAAAAGCTCTCAGTTTTCCCCATTGAGGATGATATTAGCTGTTGGCGTTTCTTATATGGCCTTTATGATGTTGAGGTATGTTCCTTCTATCCCTACTTTCTTGAGGGTTTTTATCAGGAAAGATGCTGTATTTTATCAAATGCTCTTCCTGCATCTATTGAGAGGATTATATGGTTCTTATCCTTTCTTTTATTAGTGTGGTGTATCATGTTGTTTGATTTGTCGATATTGAACCACCCCTGAAGCCCAGGCATAAATCCCACTTGATCATGGTGAATAATCCTTTTAATGTACTTTTGGATTTGATTAGTTAGTATCATGTTGAGAATTTTTACATCCATGTTCATCAGGGATATTGGTCTGCAATTCTCATTGTTAGTGGGGTATCTGTCTGGTTTTGGAATCAAGGCAATCTTGGCTTCACAGAATGAGTTTGGAAGTTTTCCTTCCATTTCTATTTTTTAGAACAGTCTCAAAAGAATAGGCATTAATTCTTCTTTAAATGTCTGATAGAATTCCCCTGGGAAGCCATTCAGCCCTGGACTCTTGTTTGTTGGGAGACTTTTGATTACTGATTCAATTTATTTGCTGGTAGGACTCTGTTCAAATTTTCTATTTCTTCCTGTTTCAGCTTTGGTAGTTTATATGTTTCTAGGAATTTATCCATTTCTTGCAGATTGCCTAATTTGTTGACATATAATTGCTCATAATATTCTCTTATAATTGTATTTCTGCAGTGTTGATTGTGATCTCTCCTCTTTCATTCGTGACTTTATTTTTTGTGTCCTTTCTCTTTTCTTTTTGATAAGTCCAGATAGGGGTTTATTAATCTTGTTAATTCTTTCAAAGAACCAGCTCTGTGTCATGATCTCAGTCTTTTTGTACTGGTTGAGGCCTGATTTGTGACACAGTCTGTGTGTATTCTGGAGAATGTTCCATGTGCACTCTAAAAGAATGTGTATTATGCTGCGTTAGGATGAAATGCTCTGAATATATCTGTCAAGTCCATCTGATCCAGTGTGTCATTCAAAGCCATTGTTTCCTTGTTGATATTTTGCTTAGATGATCTGTCCATTGCCGTGAATGGGGTGTTAAAATCCCTTACTATTATTGTATTATTATTAGTTTCTTTAAGTTTGTTATTAAATGGTTTATATATTTGTCTGCTCCCAAGTTGGCGGCATAAATACAACTGTTAGATCTTCTTGTTGGATAGACCCCTTTATTATGATATAGTGCCCTTCTTCATCTCTTATTACAGTCTTTGGTTTAAATCTAGTTTGTCTGATATAATTATGGCTACTCCAGCTTTCTTTTGATGTCCATTAACATGATAGATGGTTCTCCACCTCCTCACTTTCAATCTGGAGTTGACTTTGGGTCTAAAATGAGTCTCTTGTAAGCAGCATATTGATAGATCTTGTTTTTTTGTTTCTTGTTTTTTAATCTATTCGGATACCCTATGTCCTTTGATTGGAGCATTTAGTCCATTTATGTTCAGAGTAATCATTGATATTATGAATTTAATGCCATTGGATCACCTATGAAGTCGCTGTTCCTGTAGATTGTCTCTATTCCTTTCTAGTCTTTGTTGCTTTTGGTCTCTCTTTCCCTCTCAAAGTGTCCCCTTTAATATTTCTTGCTGAGCTGGTTTGGTGTTCATGAACTCCTTTAGTTTTTGTTTGTCTTGAAAACTCTTTATTTCTCCTTCTATTCTGAATGGCAGCCTTACTGAATAGAATATTCTTGGCTGCATCTTTTTCCCATTTAGCATGTTGAATATATCACACCACTTTTCTGGCCTGCCAAGTTTCTGTGGACAGGTCTGCTGCCAACCTTATGTATCTACCCTTGTAGGTTAAGGACCTTTTGCCCCTAGCTGCTTTCAGAATTCTCTCTTTATTTTGTATTTCGCAAGTTTCACTATGATACGTTTGGTGTTGACCTTTTTTGTTGATTTTGAGGAGAGTTCTCTGTGCCTTTTGGACTTGATTGTCTGTTTACTTTCTCGGATTAGGAAAGTACTCAGTATAATTTGTTCAAATAAACCTCCTGCCCCATTTCCTCTGCTTTTCTTCTTCTGGGACTCCTATGACACGGATATTATTGCACTTTATGGAATCGTTAAGTTCCTTATGTCTATATTCATAATCTAATAGTTTTCTTTCCCTCTTCTTTTCAGCTTCATTATTTTCCATAATTTTCTCTTCTCTATCACCTATTCATTCCTCTGCTTTTTCCATCCTCATTGTGATTACATCCCGTTGGTTTTGCATCTCAGTTATAGCATTTTTTATTTTGGCCTGACTAGTTTTTAGGTCTTTTATCTAAGTAGTAAGGGTTTCTCTGATGTCTTCTTAGCTTTTTTCAAGCCCAGCTAGTATTCTTATGACTGTTGTTCTCAATTTTTATTCAGATATATTGCTCATATATGTTTTGAGTAAATCCTGGCTGTGGTTTCTTCTTGATCTTTCTTTTGGGGAGAATTCCTCTATCTTGTCATTTGCCTAAGTTTCTGTCTTTTGTGTGTATTTCCTGCTCCTGAGAGTAATACTATATTAAGAAGGGGTCATACACTGTCCAGTGCTTCAGGAAGTGTTCTGGTGTGTACTGTGTGCCCTCTGCTGTTTTGTTTTGGCTGCTCTTTCCCATGGGTCAATCCTTTGCAGAGTTCTTCCTTGCTTGCAATGGGGAGCGTTTGGACCTTTAACGAGGTGTGTTTTGATTTGTTTGTTAAAATAAGCCTGGAAAAAAAAATCCTGATTCAAAAAACAGAAAAGGAAAAGGAACAAAGCAAAGCAAAACAAAACAGACAAACAAAAAACTTTAATTCTGATTCCAAAGAAATAGAAAGAAAAAAAGAAGAAGAAGAAACCTGATCCAAAAAGAGAAAGGAAACAAAAAACAACAAATAAGCAAAAAGCCATAAGACTGATTACCACCATCACCCACCCCACCCCCCCAAAAAAAGCCTGGTCCTATTTCCACCAGAACTGAAGCTGATGATTTGGAGCACTCTATGATTAGTAGACTTGATATATGTGGGGGACCTATGCTGGGCATCTCTGGGAGAGGCCCACTGTGCTGATTCATAGTCAGACCTACCCTATTAAAGATGTCCCTACAGGGCACAGTGAGGGTGGAGTTTGGTGTAAGCAGCTCCAGCCTCCACTGGGGGCACTGTGTTGTCCACTGAAGTCCACATGCTAGTGGGCAGGGGAAGATGATGTCACCCCATCCTCTCATCCCTAGGGAAGGCAGCTGAGCCTGCTGCTATTCAGGATGCCTTCACAGAAAAGCAAACAATCTCCCCTCTTATGTCCCAGGCTTCCATGAGATCCCTGTCCTCAACCTGCTTGTGCCCAGGCTGTTGGCACACCTGATGCCATAGTTCTCCTGTGTTTTATCTCTGGCTAGTGACTGGGATTCAAAACTCCAAATCTTAAAGGACCTGGCAAGGTGCAAACATGCTCCCCTCCCCAGGACAGTCTCACAGCGCTGTCTCTGGTGCTGTTTTGTCCCAGAAATTCAGAAACTTCTGCAGAAATTCAGCAGCACAGCTGTACAGGTTCTTGGAGTTTATGGAGTTTATGGTGAAGCAAAAAGCTTCAAAGCAAAAAAACAGATTACCTGCCCTTCGCACGTGCTTCTGTTCCTTGCTGATGAACAGCCGCTCTATGGTACCCAGGTGGGTCTTTTGTCCTTGGAGAGGCATATACCCTCTTCCAAATGTGCTCCAGGAATGGAAACATTCTCTTCCAGTGCAACCCAAGGCATCCCTACACTACGCTGTCCGCTGTCCACTGTCTGCTCCCAGGCCTCGGCCCTCCTTCTCCCCAGGAGCCCCACTGCCCAACTCGCTTGACTCTGGCAAATGGTGCGGACTTCTAAACCCTCGGAATTTGAGCTCCACTGTTTGTAAAACTTGCAATAGTCAGTTCCCCTGTATTCCCCAGTCAATGGTTTTAGGGGAGTGTTTTTCTTGCGTGAACCCGATGCACTGCTCTCTCTCTCCCTCTCTCTTTCTCTGTCTGTTCTCTCTCAGCAAAAAGGGCTCCCTCCTCTCTGCACCTCATATTTGCCATGTTCTCTCCCTCTAATTGTGCAGATCGTTCTCTTAATCCTCAGACTGACTTCCTGTATGATCAAAATGACTTGATTTTCTAGCTGTATTCGAGGGATGAGGCAAGTCCAGGGTCCCCCTGCTATTCTGCCATATTAACTCTGGTGTCTCTTTTAAAAGTCACTAATCCCATTCATAAGGGCTCAACCTCATAACCTAATCACCTCACAAAGACCATACCTCCTAATACCATCACACTGGGGGTTAGGATTTTAACATATGACTCTGGAACATTCAGTTTATAGCAATCTCCATTCCACATCAGATAAAAATGTAGACTCAAATATATTAAAGACTAAGATATGTAATGTGAAGATCATAGTTAATGACAGGTAACATGGAAGAATAACTTGGGGATCTGTTGGTCAGACATGTCTTCTTAAACCCAAAACCACATACAAAAATTAGACCAAATAATTGCATTGAATGTGAAGATTTTGCTCAAGGAAGAACCTCAGAAATGAAGATCAGAGTAAAATGGAGGACTGGAAGAAGTTTTCATTGTCTAAAACTATCAAGGTCCTGAGACACAGACTATGCTGAGAAAATCAAAAAGGAAAACAAAAGGGTGCCTTGGTGGCTTAGTAGGTTGTGTGTCTGACTCTTGATCTCAGCTCAGGTCTTGATCTCAGGGTCATGAGTTTTATATGAGAAAATATATAAATCCCAACTGAAAATGAGGCAAAGTATATGTTCCAGGAATTTACAGAGAAGGTAGTCTAAAAGGCCAGCCAACATATGAGGAGATGTTCGAACTCGTTAGTAATTCCTTAGAGTGCCCATTAAAACAATAAGATATTATTTTACATCCAAAAATGAGCATATGAGGTAACACCAAATGTCTGCAGGCTTGCGGGAACAGGAGAATCCTCAGGAACTGCAGGTAGGAATGGGGACTGGTACAGAGAGCAACGTGGTAATACCAATTTAAATTAATGATGTGTATCACCTAATGATGTGTAACCCCGCAACTCTGTTTGTATGTATATGTCAAAGAGCTCCTCACATGGATCCATAGAGATATGTAGCTTTGTGTGGAGTACAGAGGCTACCGACACTATGGGTGACACCACTGAGGAAATGGGGAGGTAACAAACAGTGGTTGCACCCTATAGTGACTCAATTATACATAACCACAAAGAGGTCTTAAACCATCCTTATGGGTGAAAATGGTAAGAACAAGAAAAAAACTATTCCAGAACCATTTACATAAAATAAAAACAGATGCATATGAAACAGTAATACATATTTTATTAGAGTGTAAGAACAGAAAGATATATGTTATGATTGTCTTCTGTGGAGAAGGGGGTTGAACAATGAAAATAAAGGAAATGCATCAAAAAAAAAAATAGGAGAAGGACCTGATTCAGAGCCCTGTGGAGCATGCCCCATAAACAGGAATATGGCTAATTTAACTCCTTGTATAATTTTTTTCTAAACAGGAAGAAAAGAAAGGATAGGATGAAAAAGAGATAGGACATAAAAACATGAAAAGATGAGACTCAAACACAAAGAAATTCAGAGTAGGAGTAATGTTGTCCCATTTTTTCCTTAAGAAGAAATGCGGATTTCAGGCTTTTGATAGGGCAAGTATAATGCCATACTTCTATCTTTCCTCCAGCACTGACAATAAGGAAATTGAGGCTTACTTCATTTGAATAAGAATAACCTATGTAGTTAATTTCCTTGCTGGAAATCATAAATTATAGAAAACACAATGATGATGGTATTTTCCTTCTTTCTTTCTTTCTCTTTCTTTCTTTCTTTCTCTTTTTTTTTTTAGCACAAGAATGACTATGATAGAATTTTTAAGGATTCCAAATTGAGAAAATACATGTGCTTGAACTATCCATTCATTCATTCCTTAAACAAACTTGTATTGAGGGCCTATTATGTATATACATATCCTGCAGAAACTTAACAAGAAAACAATACACAGCAATGAATCAAGATGAACCCTTTCATATTGTAAATACGGATCTTTAATAAAATATTTTTAATTTTCAATTTGAAATGCTTTTCCTTGCTTCATTAGGCCACATACATATATAGACTTTGCCCAGTTTATATCCTAATCATGTCTCAATGCTACATTGTAACTAGACCAAAATCAGACTTTACAATCTATCCGGTTGTTTCTTTAAATGTGCATAATGCATATTAAGAATCTGCAGTGGGGAAATCCATTTGAGAAATAATCTCCTGATCATCTTTCTGTGCCTGGCATTCTGGCCCTTATTAATCACCTCCCATAAATCTGGTCTTTGACACCACAGACAAATACAACTTTATTAGCTGCAAATCTATTTGGCGGTTTCTAAATGGCTTTCTCAAATTGCACCACTCTCACAGTGCAATGGAGTCCTTTCATGTTGATTAAAATATTTGAGGGATACAAACAACAACAACAGAGTCACAGGAAATCCAGTCATTCCTTTCATCTTCCCAGTGGGAGCCAGTCAGTGTAACTTGACTTTCTTCAAACAAAACTCCCCTTTTTTGTGGCTGAAGAAAGGCTTTGGCAAACACTTCTCCTTTGATATGATATGCACTTGACAAAAATCACAGAACAAATCAAGCCACTGCTTTGAAGAAAATGCTTATTAGAAACCTGAAGCTCTTAAGTGCACCAGGACTTAATACTGTTGCCAGCCACAGGAGGCCAAATGGGGCTGGGGCGTCCATGTGAAGTCAAGTCCAAAGGTATTGACTTCAGGGCTGCAGCTGCCATCTCATTCCTTAGTTTAATCGTGAGTATACCTTGAAGAATTGTTTAGTTTTCAAGTCTATTCTGGAATGTTAGTTCTATATTTCATTCCACTGAAGCGTACATTTCATTATTTAGCTAGAAAGGAATGTGCGAAAATCCTTGTTCTATGCCCTTTGCTTAATGTCCCAGAGCCTCCGGTAACATGCCAATTTCTCTTTCAAGTAGAAACTCAGCTTTGGAGGAAAGAATGCTGGGGGATCCAGAGTCAACCTAGAATTCCAACAGGAAGAGGCAGGGTTGGAAACCCTTATACACTTTCAGGATCCCACAGGAAACAGATGGCTAATTCAAATTAGGAGAGTTTGAGGGGAGTTTAATAAAAAATGTTACAAGTGTATGGAGAGAAGTGAAAAACCCAGAAGGAAAAAAAAAAAAAAAAAAGGAAAATCCAGAAGGGATGAAGCAATACCCCTGACCCTTTTTTTTTTTATGTTCTGTTAGCCAGCATATAGTACATCATTAGTTTTTCATGTAGTGTTCAACGATTCATTAGTTGCCTATAACACCCTGTGCTCATCACCACACATGCCCTCCTTAATACCCATCACCCGGCGACCCCATCCCCGCACGCCCTCCCTTCTAAAACCCTCAGTTTGATTCCTGGAGTCCATAGTCTCTCGTGATTTGTCTCCTTCTCTTATTTCTTCCCCTTCAGTTTTCCCTCCCCTCCCCTGTGGTCCTCCACACTATTCCTTATGTCCCACATATGAGTGAAACCAGATGATAATTGTCTTTCTCTGCTTGACTTAGTTCACTTCACATAATCCCCTCCAGTTCCATCCTTGTCGATGCAAATGGTTACCCCTGGCCTTTCAAGAGGTGGACAGTTAGCAACCTTAAGGCTGTAGGAGAGTCAGTGGTGACCAAAAGCCAGAGACAGACAGCCACCCTCAATGACCCCACAAGGGGAATAAATTTCCAAACTCACCGTCCTCCTTACTTCCTATCTCTTATCCAATCTCCCCGCTGTCCTCACCTAACCAGGGAACAGAGGAAAGGGATCCAGGGACATGGTCTCTACAAGTTAGCTTCCCGGAACCAGAAACAGATGTCTGTGAATCTGCAGGGCACACAGAAGACAGCCAACAAATATAAATCATCACTTCCACTGAAGTCATCCCTAAAGGTAAATGGCATTTGCTAAGACAACCAGCAAAACATCAGACACCTTCTCTAAGCCTTGACCTCAGGTGAAAACTCCGAGTTTTGTTTTGTTTTGGTTTGGTTTGATTTGTTTGTGATAAAGCCCTTTCATTTTCCAAGATGCAAATATGGAAGTTAAGTCAAATTTCTAATTTAGTTAAAAAACATATCAAATAGATTCTTGTAATGACTTATATCCCCTCAAATACACAACTATGTCAAAATACAGATGGTATACATCAATGAAATAACCATAACAAAAATACATAAAAATATACGCAGAGATGAAGTTGTAAATATTCCCTGAAATAGCATATTGCTATCATAGTTTTAACAAAACGTTTTCTTCTCTGATTCAAGAAGTCATCACTGAAGAGAAAGTGTAGATAGAAAACATTTTTCCCAGTAGCTTAGCTCCTGCTAATCTCTAGACATTTCTGCTTTGGTCTCTCCCTGACACTTCAAGTCCAACATGTCCAGACACAAACTCCCTTTTCCCACCCCAAGACTGCTAACTTCCTGAATGATGGTGTGCGAGTGCGCGTGCACACGCACGCGCTGTGTGTATACATATACAACACTGAGCTTTTTACTACATGGTAAATGTTTAATGGATATGTTTATTAATTATTGGATACATATACTCTTTAACATCTACTTTAAGAAAAAAATGAAATTTTGCACGAAAAATCTAAATAAGAAGCAGAGCCAAGGAGGTACAAACTCCTTCGCTACCATTAGGTGACCAGGACTTTGCCAGGCTGAGCAATGATTTACAAATGAGCTCACTCTCCTTAGTGAAGTAAATGTGGAATATGATCCAAGAATCTTTATCAATTAAATTAAAATAATAGTCTGTAAAGGAAATGAATGAACGCATTATTGACCTGTCACAATCACTAAATCTCCCAGAAGTAAGCTGCAATAATTAAGAGAGAGTAAAACTGGCACACACGGAAAGACTCCCGTGTAAAAGCATAGTGTGGAAAGAAGAGGTGTTCCGTACCAAATCTGGGATCCGTTACCTGTATGACCACAGACAGTCCAAAGTGCACGGGATATAAATGAAACAAGATGAGTCTGGAGTCGACGTAGGTGTAGAAGTTCGATCTTGAGTTGACGTAGGTGTCTGAGTAGGTGTAGAAGTTCGATCCAATAAAAACATAATGGGAGCCATAGATGCCATATACATAACTTCAAATTTTCTTTTTTTTTTCATTTTTTATTGTTATGTTAATCACCATACATTACATCATTAGTTCTTGATGTAGTGTTCCATGATTCATTGTTTGTGCATAACACCCAGTGCTCCATTCAGTATGTGCCCTCTTTAATACCCATCACCAGGCTAACCCATCCCCCCACCCCCCTCCCCTCTAGAACCCTCAGTTTGTTTTTCAGAGTCCATTGTCTCTCATGGTTCGTCTCCCCCTCCGACTTACTCCCCTTCATTCTTCCCCTCCGGCTATCTTTTTCTTTTTCTTTTTTCTTAACATATGTTGCATTATTTGTTCCAGAGGTACAGATCTGTGATTCAACAGTCTTGCACAATTCACAGTGCTCACCATAGCACATACCCTCCCCAATGTCTATCACCCAGCCACCCCATGCCTCCCACCCCCCACCACTCCAGCAACACTCGGTTTGTTTCCTGGTAACTTCAAATTTTCTAATAGCCACAGTTTAAGGGTAAAAGGAAATAAGTGGAATGCATTTTAAAAGTATATTGGATTCAACTCAATGTGACCAGAATATTATTATTTCAACGTGTGTCACTAGGCAGTTTTGAAGTGCTCTATAGCCACGTGTAGCTAGTTTTCTGTAATTAAAAAATTAAAAGAAAAAAGTCAAAAAGCCTGTCCTTATCTCTCTCTGGGACTCTTTCCCATCTCTTTGTTGGAGATACGCTGGTCATTACATCATTTCCAAGGTTCCTTCTAATTCTCTGGTTTTCACTTCCTTTTCCAAAGTATTCTCATTCTGATTTTTCACTACTCCATAGGAAAATGTCTTTTAAAAAATTCCTTTATGCTCACAGAGATATGACCTGAAAATTACCATTGTCTATTTATCTGAGGAATATTTGGGGATAAATGGCCATCTATTTACAAAATAGTTTTTCTTCTGCTCCATGTCCAAGCAGTAATATATGAGCTCTGTTCCTCTTTTCCACCGTTTTGCTCATTCAGTTTTTCCTTTCATATAATAAGATTTACCACTTGACCAGGTGAGAGATGGGTATTGGGAAGCGGCAGATTAATAACACAAATATAAATCATAATCTATATTCAAAAAGTAGTTTTGAAGGAATAGAAATTAATTTATCTTGGGCATTTCTCACATCATTTTTAAAAATTTAGTCCTAGTAATTTCATGGATTTATCGCATTTGTCCCTTTGGTTTTCTTTTTGTATTGTGTTTTATAGTTGTATTTATAGAGCCTCAGCTTCATACCATTCAAAATAAAGTAAAAGTTAAAGTAAAAATTCCTGTAAATAATTGAATGTGTGTACTTAAAAATATCCATCTTTATGACTGACTAAACTGTTTAATTTTAATTTAATTGTTTTAATGGCCTGCAGCCCCACTCTGTTCTCTTAGCTCAATATTTAGGTCAAGCTCACCAGTAAATATGCTCCTGATATCATTTTGAAGACAGGCTAACACTGTGTCTTTCTTTTATTAATCTCAGCTAGAAGGAAATTGCATATTTAACCAATTTTAGATTTTGATATATGAAAAAATATAGCAAATATAGTTTACATTCTATATATGCAAGATTTCTTGCAATATTAAAATGGTTAACTACCAAAAAAGATCCCTGCAATTTTTTTTTGATGGGAAACTATTTTTGGTACACATACATGATAATTTACCACAAATAGAAACACAACTGACACTTATAGAAAGATCTATGGAGTTAAATGGTATATATCTGTTGAGACTTTTCTCCCCAGTGATAGTGCAAGCCAGGGATAGACACAGAATTACGTCCAGTCCTTAGAATGTGAAGTGAGATGTTTTTGTACCAGGTACTCTATT